>NW_026894457.1:0-125663 GCF_032452875.1 Bos javanicus | reverse complement strand
CACATGATCAGTGCATGATAGCCACGTGATCAGTGCATGATAGCCACGTGATCAGTGCATGATCAGTCATGTGATACGTGTGTGATCAGCCACGTGATCAGTGCATGATAGCCAGGTGATCAGTGAATGACAGCCACGTGATCAGTGCATGAGAGCCACGTGATCAGTGCATGACCAGTCACGTGATACATGTGTGATCAGCCACGTGACAGTGCATGATGAGCCACGTGATCAGTGCATGATCAATTACGTGATCAGTGCATGATCAGTCACGTGACCAGTACATGGTAGCTACGTGATCATTCCATGATCAGCCACGTGAGCAGTAGCATGATAGCCACGTGGTCAGTGCATGATCAGTCACGTGATCAGTACATGATCAGTCACGTGAACAGTGCATGACCAGTTACGTGATCTGTGCATGATCAGTCACGTGACCAGTACATGATTGCCACATGATCAGTCCATGACGAGTCACGTGAGCAGTGCATGATAGCCACGTGATGTGTGCATGAGTTACGTGAGCAGAGTATGATCAGCCACGTGATCAGTGCATGAGTGCCACGTGATCAGTGCATGATATGTCACGTGACAGGTGTGTGATCAGCCACGTGAACAGTGCCTGATCAGCCACGTGATCAGTGCATGATAGCCACGTGATCAGTGCATGATCAGTTACGTGAGCAGTGCATGATCAGCCACGTGATCAGTGCATGGTCAGACAAGTGAACAGTGTATGATCAGCACGTGATCAGTGCATGATCAGCCAAGTGATCAGTGCATGATCATCACGTGATCAGTGTATGATCAGCCACGTGAACAGTGCATGCTCAGTCACGTGATCTGGGCCTGCTGAGCTGCGTGATTACTGTCTGCTCATCTGCTTGACAATTGCCAGCTGAGCTGCACGATTCCTGCCTGTCATCTGCTTGACAATTGCCAACTGTGCTGCGTAATTCCTGCCTGCTCAGCTGCTTGATTATTGCCAGCTGAGCAGCATGATTCCTCACACCTGTGTTCCATGATTATTGCCTGCTGACTGTTTGATTCGTGCCTACTCAGCTCTTTGTTTATTGCCTCCAGAGGCACATGATCAGTATATGCTAGCAAACATGATCAGCGCATGATCAGTCACATGATCAGCGCCATTAAGTCACGTGATCACTACATGATAGTCATGTGATCAGTCCAAGCTCAGTCACGGTATCAGTGCATGATCAGCCACGTGATCAGTGCATGATAGCCACGTGATCATTGCATGATAGCCATGTGATCAGTCCATGATCAGCCAGGTGATCAGTGAATGACTGCTACGTGATCAGTTCATGATTAGTCACGTGATCTGTGCATGACCAGGCAGGTGATCAGTATATGATCAGCCACGTGAACAGTGCATGATAGCCACGTGATCAGTGCATGATCAGTCACCTGATGGGTGTATGATCAGTCACGTGACCGGTACATGGTAGCTACATGATCATTCCATGATCAGCCACGTGAGTAGTGCATGATAGCCACGTGATCAGTGCATGATCAGTGACGTGATCAGTGCATGATCAGTGATGTAATCTGTGCATGACCAGGCACGTGATCAGTGTATGACCAGCCATGTGATCAATGCATGATAGCCACGTGATCAGTGCATGATCAGTCACGTGATCAGTGCATGATCAGTCACGTGATCAGTGCATGATCAGCCACATGATCAGTGCATGATCAATTACGTGGTCAGTGCATGATCACTCACGTGACCAGTACATGGTAGCTGCGTGATCAGTGTATGACCAGCCATGTGATCAGTACATGATAAGTCACGTGATCAGTGCATGATCAGTCAAGTGATCAGTGCATGATCAGCCACATGATCAGTGCATGATCAGTTATGTCATCAGTGCATGATCAGTCACGTGACCAGTACATGGTAGCTGCGTGATCAGTGTATGACCAGCCAAGTGATCAGTGCATGATAGCCACGTTATCAGTGCATGATCATTCACGTGATCAGTGCATGATCAGTCACGTGATCAGTGCATGATCAGCCACATGATCAGTGCATTATCAGTCACGTGACCAGTACATGGTAGCTGCGTGATCATTTCATGATCAGCCACGTGATCAGTGCATGATAGCCACGTGATCAGTGCATGATCAGTTACCTGAGCAGTGTATGATCAGCCACGTGATCAGTGCATGGTCAGACACGTGAACAGTGTATGATCAGCCACGTGATCAGTGCATGGTCAGTCACGTGATCAGTGCATGTTCATCACGTGATCAGTGTATGAACAGACACGTGAATAGTGCATGCGAAGTCACGTGATCTGGGCCTGCTGAGCTGCGTGATTACTGTCTGCTCATCTGCTTGACAATTGCCAGCTGAGCTGCACGATTCCTGCCTGTCATCTGCTTGACAATTGCCAGCTGTGCTGCGTAATTCCTGCCTGCTCAGCTGCTTGATTATTGCCAACTGAGCAGCATGATTCCTCACACCTGAGTTCCATGATTATTGCCTGCTGACTGTTTGATTCGTGCCTACTCAGCTCTTTGTTTATTGCCTCCAGAGGCACACGATCAGTGTATGCTAGCAAACATGATCAGCGCATGATCAGTCACATGATCAGAGCCACTAAGTCACGTGATCACTACATGATAGTCATGTGATAAGTCCATGCTGAGTCACGGTATCAGTGCATGATCAGCCACGTGATCAGGGCATGATCAGCAAGGTGATCAGTTCATGATAGCTATGTGATCAGTTCATGATTTGTCAGGTGATCTGTGCATGACCAGGCAGGTTATCAGTGTATGATCAGCCACGTGATCAGTGCATGATCCGTCACCTGATGGGTGTATGATCAGTCACCTAACCGGTACATGGTAGCTACATGATCATTGCATAATCAGCCACGTGAGTAGTGCATGATAGCCACGTGATCAGTGCATGATCAGTCATGTAATCTGTGCATGACCAGGCACGTGACAAGTGTATGACCAGCCATGTGATCAGTGCATGATAGCCACGTGATCAGTGCATGATCAGTCATGTGATCAGTGCATGATCAGTCACGTGATCAGTGTATGACCAGCCATGTGATCAGTGCATGATAGCCACGTGATCAGTGCATGATCAGCCACATGAGCCGTGCATGATAGCCACGAGATCAGTGCATGATCAGTCACGTGATCAGTGCATGATCTCTCACGTGAACAGTGCATGATAAGTCAACTGATCAGTGCATGATCAATTACGTGATCAGTGCATGATCACTCACGTGACCAGTACATGTTAGCTACGTGATCATTGCATGAACAGCCACGTGAGCAGTGCATGATAGCCACGTTATCCGTGCATGATCAGTCACGTGATCAGTGCATGATCAGCCAAATGATCAGTGCATGATCAATTACGTGATCAGTGCATGCTCAGTCACTTGATCAGTGCATGGTCAGTCACGTGATTAGTGCATGATTAGCCACGTGAGCAGTGCATGATTAGCCACGTGAGCAGTGCATGATAGCCACGTGATCAGTGCATGATCAGCCACGTGATCAGTGCATGATCAATTACGTGATTAGTGCATGATCAGTTACGTGAGCTGTGTATGATCAGCCACGTGATCAGTGCATGGTCAGACACGTGAACAGTGTATGATCAGCCACGTGATCAGTGCATGATATCCAAGTGATCAGTGCATGATCATCACGTGATCAGTGTATGATCAGCCACGTGAACAGTGCATGCTCAGTCACGTGATCTGGGCCTGCTGAGCTGCGTGATTACTGTCTGCTCATCTGCTTGACAATTGCCAGCTGAGCTGCACGATTCCTGCCTGTCATCTGCTTGACAATTGCCAGCTGTGCTGGGTGATTCCTGCCTGTTCAGCTGCTTGATTATTGCCAGCTGAGCAGCATGATTCCTCACACCTGAGTTCCATGATTATTGCCTGCTGACTGTTTGATTCGTGCCTACTCAGCTCTTTGTTTATTGCCTCCAGAGGCACATGATCAGTGTATGATAGCAAACATGATCAGCGCATGATCAGTCACATGATCAGCGCCATTAAGTCACGTGATCACTACATGATAGTCATGTGATCAGTCCATGCTCAGTCACGGTATCAGTGCATGATCAGCCACGTGATCAGTGCATGATCTGTCACAAGATTAGTGTATGATCATCCACGTGATCAGTGCACGGGCAGTCATGTGATCAGTGCATGATATAGACGTGAACAGTGCATGATCAGTCTCGTGATCAGTGCATGAGAGCCACGTGATCAGTGCATGATCAGTCACGTGATACATGTGTGATCAGCCACGTGATCAGTGAATGATGAGCCACGTGATCAGTGCATGATCAGTCACGTGACCAGTACATGGTAGCTATGTGATCATTGCCTGATCAGCCACATGATCAGTGCATGATAGCCACGTGATCAGTGCATGATAGCCACGTGATCAGTGCATGACCAGTCATGTGATACGTGTGTGATCAGCCACGTGATCAGTGCATGATATCCACGTGATCAGTGCATGACAGCCACGTGATCAGTGCATGATAGCCACGTGATGTGTGCATGAGTTACGTGAGCAGAGTATGATTAGCCACGTGATCAGTGCATGAGTGCCACGTGATCAGTGCTTGATATGTCACGTGACAGGTGTGTGATCAGCCACGTGAACAGTGCATGTTCAGCCACGTGATCAGTGCATGATAGCCACGTGATCAGTGCATGATCAGTTATGTGATTAGTGTATGATCAGCCACGTGATCAGTGCATGGTCAGACACGTGAACAGTGTATGATCAGCCACGTGATCAGTGCATGGTCAGTCACGTGATCAGTGCATGTTCATCACGTGATCAGTGTATGAACAGACACGTGAACAGTGCATGCTCAGTCACGTGATCTGGGCCTGCTGAGCTGCGTGATTACTGTCTGCTCATCTGCTTGACAATTGCCAGCTGAGCTGCACGATTCCTGCCTGTCATCTGCTTGACAATTGCCAGCTGTGCTGGGTGATTCCTGCCTGTTCAGCTGCTTGATTATTGCCAGCTGAGCAGCATGATTCCTCACACCTGAGTTCCATGATTATTGCCTGCTGACTGTTTGATTCGTGCCTACTCAGCTCTTTGTTTATTGCCTCCAGAGGCACATGATCAGTGTATGATAGCAAACATGATCAGCGCATGATCAGTCACATGATCAGCGCCATTAAGTCACGTGATCACTACATGATAGTCATGTGATCAGTCCATGCTCAGTCACGGTATCAGTGCATGATCAGCCACGTGATCAGTGCATGATTTGTCACAAGATTAGTGTATGATCATCCACGTGATCAGTGCACGGGCAGTCATGTGATCAGTGCATGATATAGACGTGAACAGTGCATGATCAGTCTCGTGATCAGTGCATGAGAGCCACGTGATCAGTGCATGATAGCCACGTGATGTGTGCATGAGTTACGTGAGCAGAGTATGATCAGCCACGTGATCAGTGCATGAGTGCCACGTGATCAGTGCATGATATGTCACGTGACAGGTGTGTGATCAGCCACGTGAACAGTGCATGTTCAGCCACGTGATCAGTGCATGATAGCCACGTGATCAGTGCATGATCAGTTACCTGAGCAGTGTATGATCAGCCACGTGATCAGTGCATGGTCAGACACGTGATCAGTGCATGATCAGCCACGTGATCAGTGCATGGTCAGTCACGTGATCAGTGCATGTTCATCACGTGATCAGTGTATGAACAGACACGTGAATAGTGCATGCGAAGTCACGTGATCTGGGCCTGCTGAGCTGCGTGATTACTGTCTGCTCATCTGCTTGACAATTGCCAGCTGAGCTGCACGATTCCTGCCTGTCATCTGCTTGACAATTGCCAGCTGTGCTGCGTAATTCCTGCCTGCTCAGCTGCTTGATTATTGCCAACTGAGCAGCATGATTCCTCACACCTGAGTTCCATGATTATTGCCTGCTGACTGTTTGATTCGTGCCTCTCAGCTCTTTGTTTATTGCCTCCAGAGGCACACGATCAGTGTATGCTAGCAAACATGATCAGCGCATGATCAGTCACATGATCAGAGCCACTAAGTCACGTGATCACTACATGATAGTCATGTGATAAGTCCATGCTGAGTCACGGTATCAGTGCATGATCAGCCACGTGATCAGGGCATGATCAGCAAGGTGATCAGTTCATGATAGCTATGTGATCAGTTCATGATTTGTCAGGTGATCTGTGCATGACCAGGCAGGTTATCAGTGTATGATCAGCCACGTGATCAGTGCATGATCCGTCACCTGATGGGTGTATGATCAGTCACCTAACCGGTACATGGTAGCTACATGATCATTGCATAATCAGCCACGTGAGTAGTGCATGATAGCCACGTGATCAGTGCATGATCAGTCATGTAATCTGTGCATGACCAGGCAAGTGACAAGTGTATGACCAGCCATGTGATCAGTGCATGATAGCCACGTGATCAGTGCATGATCAGTCACGTGATCAGTGCATGATCAGTCACGTGATCAGTGTATGACCAGCCATGTGATCAGTGCATGATAGCCACGAGATCAGTGCATGATCAGTCACGTGATCAGTGCATGATCTCTCACGTGAACAGTGCATGATAAGTCAACTGATCAGTGCATGATCAATTACGTGATCAGTGCATGATCACTCACGTGACCAGTACATGGTAGCTACGTGATTATTGCCATATCAGCCACGTGAGCAGTGCATGATAGCCACGTGATCAGTGCATGATCAGCCATATGATAGGTGTGGGATCAGCGACGTGAACAGTGCATGCTCTGTCACGTGATCAGGGCCTGCTGAGCTGCGTGATTACTGTCTGCTCATCTCTTTGACAATTGCCAGCTGAGCTGCACGATTCCTGCCTGTCATCTCCTTGACAATTGCCACCTGTGCTGCGTAATCCCTGCCTGCTCATCTACTTGATTATTGCCAGCTGAGCAGCATGATTTCTCAGAGCTGAGTTCCATGATTAGAGCCTGCTGACTGATTCCTGCCTACTCAGCTCTTTGTTCATTGCCTCCAGATTCACATGATCAGTGTGTGACACCAAACATGATCAGCACATGATCAGTCACATGATGAATGCATGATAAGCCAGGTGATCAGTGCATGATCAATTACGTGATCAGTGCATGATCAGTCATGTGACCAGTACATGGTAGCTGCGTGATCACTGCATGATCAGCCACGTGAGCAGTGCATGATATCCACGTGATCAGTGCATGATAGGTCACGTGTTCAGTGCATGATCAGTCACGTGTTCAGTGCATGATCATCCACGTGATCAGTGCATGATCAATTAGGTGATCAGTGCATGATCACTCACGGGACCAGTACATGGTAGCTATGTGATCATTGCATGATCAGCCACGTGATCAGTGCATGATCAATTACGTGATCAGTGCATGATCTGTTACGTGAGCAGTGTATGATCAGCCACGTGATCAGTGCATGGTCAGACACGTGAACAGTGTATGATCAGCCACGTGATCAGTGCATGATATCCAAGTGATCAGTGCATGATCATCACGTGATCAGTGTATGATCAGCAACGTGAACAGTGCATGCTCAGTCACGTGATCTGGGCCTGCTGAGCTGCGTGATTACTGTCTGCTCATCTGCTTGACAATTGCCAGCTGAGCTGCACGATTCCTGCCTGTCATCTGCTTGACAATTGCCAGCTGTGCTGCGTAATTCCTGCCTGCTCAGCTGCTTGATTATTGCCAACTGAGCAGCATGATTCCTCACACCTGAGTTCCATGATTATTGCCTGCTGACTGTTTGATTCGTGCCTACTCAGCTCTTTGTTTATTGCCTCCAGAGGCACACGATCAGTGTATGATAGCAAACATGCCCAGCGCATGATCAGTCACATGGTCAGCGCCATTAAGTCACGTGATCACTACATGATAGTCATGTGATCAGTCCATGCTCAGTCACGGTATCAGTGCATGATCAGCCACGTGATCAGTGCATGATAGCCACGTGATCATTGCATGATAGCCACGTGATCAGTCCATGATCAGCCAGGTGATCAGTGAATGACTGCTACGTGATCAGTTCATGATTAGTCACGTGATCTGTGCATGACCAGGCAGGTGATCAGTATATGATCAGCCACGTGAACAGTGCATGATAGCCACGTGATCAGTGCATGATCAGTCACCTGATGGGTGTATGATCAGTCATGTGACCGGTACATGGTAGCTACATGATCATTGCATGATCAGCCACGTGAGTAGTGCATGATAACCACGTGATCAGTGCATGATCAGTGACGTGATCAGTGCATGATCAGTGATGTAATCTGTGCATGACCAGGCATGTGATCAGTGTATGACCAGCCAGGTGATCAGTGCATGATAGCCACGTGATCAGTGCATGATCAGTCACGTGATCAGTGCATGATCAGTAACGTGATCAGTGCATGATCAGCCACATGATCAGTGCATGATCAATTACGTGGTCAGTGCATGATCACTCACGTGACCAGTACATGGTAGCTGCGTGATCAGTGTATGACCAGCCATGTGATCAGTGCATGATAGCCACGTGATCAGTGCATGATAAGTCACGTGATCAGTGCATGATCAGTCAAGTGATCAGTGCATGATCAGCCACTTGATCAGTGCATGATCAGTTATGTCATCAGTGCATGATCAGTCACGTGACCAGTACATGGTAGCTGCGTGATCAGTGTATGACCAGCCAAGTGATCAGTGCATGATAGCCACGTTATCAGTGCATGATCAGTCACGTGATCAGTGCATGATCAGTCACGTGATCAGTGCATGATCAGCCACATGATCAGTGCATTATCAGTCACGTGACCAGTACATGGTAGCTGCGTGATCATTTCATGATCAGCCACGTGATCAGTGCATGATAGCCACGTGATCAGTGCATGATCATTTACCTGAGCAGTGTATGATCAGCCACGTGATCAGTGCATGGTCAGACACGTGAACAGTGTATGATCAGCCACGTGATCAGTGCATGGTCAGTCACGTGATGAGTGCATGTTCATCACGTGATCAGTGTATGAACAGACACGTGATTAGTGCATGCGAAGTCACGTGATCTGGGCCTGCTGAGCTGCGTGATTACTGTCTGCTCATCTGCTTGACAATTGCCAGCTGAGCTGCACGATTCCTGCCTGTCATCTGCTTGACAATTGCCAGCTGTGCTGCGTAATTCCTGCCTGCTCAGCTGCTTGATTATTGCCAGCTGAGCAGCATGATTCCTCACACCTGAGTTCCATGATTATTGCCTGCTGACTGTTTGATTCATGCCTACTCAGCTCTTTGTTTATTGCCTCCAGAGGCACACGATCAGTGTATGATAGCAAACATGATCAGCGCATGATCAGTCACATGATCAGAGCCATTAAGTCACGTGATCACTACATGATAGTCATGTGATCAGTCCATGCTGAGTCACGGTATCAGTGCATGATCAGCCACGTGATCAGGGCATGATCAGCAAGGTAATCAGTTCATGATAGCTATGTGATCAGTTCATGATTTGTCACGTGACCTGTGCATGACCAGGCAGGTTATCAGTGTATGATCAGCCTCGTGATCAGTGCATGATCCGTCACCTGATGGGTGTATGATCAGTCACCTACCCGGTACATGGTAGCTACATGATCATTGCATGGTCAGCCACGTGAGTAGGGCATGATAGCCACGTGATCAGTGCATGATCAGTCATGTAATCTGTGCATGACCAGGCACGTGACCAGTGTATGACCAGCCATGTGATCAGTGCATGATAGCCACGTGATCAGTGCATGATCAGTCACGTGATCAGTGCATGATCAGTCACGTGATCAGTGTATGACCAGCCATGTGATCAGTGCATGATAGCCACGTGATCAGTGCATGATCAGCCACATGAGCCGTGCATGATAGCCACGAGATCAGTGCATGATCAGTCACGTGATCAGTGCATGATCACTCACGTGAACAGTGCATGATAAGTCAACTGATCAGTGCATGATCAATTACGTGATCAGTGCATGATCACTCACGTGACCAGTACATGGTAGATACGTGATCATTGCATGAACAGCCACGTGAGCAGTGCATGATAGCCACGTGATCAGTGCATGATCAGTCACGTGATCAGTGCATGATCAGCCACGTGATCAGTGCATGATCAGCCAAATGATCAGTGCATGATCAATTACGTGATCAGTGCATGATCAGTCACGGTATCAGTGCATGATCAGCCACGTGATCAGTGCATGATAGCCACGTGATCATTGCATGATAGCCACGTGATCAGTCCATGATCAGCCAGGTGATCAGTGAATGACTGCTACGTGATCAGTTCATGATTAGTCACGTGATCTGTGCATGACCAGGCAGGTGATCAGTATATGATCAGCCACTTGAACAGTGCATGATAGCCACGTGATCAGTGCATGATCAGTCACCTGATGGGTGTATGATCAGTCATGTGACCGGTACATGGTAGCTACATGATCATTCCATGATCAGCCACGTGAGTAGTGCATGATAGCCACGTGATCAGTGCATGATCAGTGACGTGATCAGTGCATGATCAGTGATGTAATCTGTGCATGACCAGGCACGTGATCAGTGTATGACCAGCCATGTGATCAGTGCATGATAGCCACGTGATCAGTGCATGATCAGTCACGTGATCAGTGCATGATCAGTCACGTGATCAGTGCATGATCAGCCACATGATCAGTGCATGATCAATTACGTGGTCAGTGCATGATCACTCACGTGACCAGTACATGGTAGCTGCGTGATCAGTGTATGACCAGCCATGTGATCAGTACATGATAAGTCACGTGATCAGTGCATGATCAGTCAAGTGATCAGTGCATGATCAGCCACATGATCAGTGCATGATCAGTTATGTCATCAGTGCATGATCAGTCACGTGACCAGTACATGGTAGCTGCGTGATCAGTGTATGACCAGCCAAGTGATCAGTGCATGATAGCCACGTTATCAGTGCATGATCATTCACGTGATCAGTGCATGATCAGTCACGTGATCAGTGCATGATCAGCCACATGATCAGTGCATTATCAGTCACGTGACCAGTACATGGTAGCTGCGTGATCATTTCTTGATCAGCCACGTGATCAGTGCATGATAGCCACGTGATCAGTGCATGATCAGTTACCTGAGCAGTGTATGATCAGCCACGTGATCAGTGCATGGTCAGACACGTGAACAGTGTATGATCAGCCACGTGATCAGTGCATGGTCAGTCACGTGATCAGTGCATGTTCATCACGTGATCAGTGTATGAACAGACACGTGAATAGTGCATGCGAAGTCACGTGATCTGGGCCTGCTGAGCTGCGTGATTACTGTCTGCTCATCTGCTTGACAATTGCCAGCTGAGCTGCACGATTCCTGCCTGTCATCTGCTTGACAATTGCCAGCTGTGCTGCGTAATTCCTGCCTGCTCAGCTGCTTGATTATTGCCAACTGAGCAGCATGATTCCTCACACCTGAGTTCCATGATTATTGCCTGCTGACTGTTTGATTCGTGCCTACTCAGCTCTTTGTTTATTGCCTCCAGAGGCACACGATCAGTGTATGCTAGCAAACATGATCAGCGCATGATCAGTCACATGATCAGAGCCACTAAGTCACGTGATCACTACATGATAGTCATGTGATAAGTCCATGCTGAGTCACGGTATCAGTGCATGATCAGCCACATGATCAGGGCATGATCAGCAAGGTGATCAGTTCATGATAGCTATGTGATCAGTTCATGATTTGTCAGGTGATCTGTGCATGACCAGGCAGGTTATCAGTGTATGATCAGCCACGTGATCAGTGCATGATCCGTCACCTGATGGGTGTATGATCAGTCACCTAACCGGTACATGGTAGCTACATGATCATTGCATAATCAGCCACGTGAGTAGTGCATGATAGCCACGTGATCAGTGCATGATCAGTCATGTAATCTGTGCATGACCAGGCACGTGACAAGTGTATGACCAGCCATGTGATCAGTGCATGATAGCCACGTGATCAGTGCATGATCAGTCACGTGATCAGTGCATGATAGCCACGTGATCAGTGCATGATCAGCCACATGAGCCGTGCATGATAGCCACGAGATCAGTGCATGATCAGTCACGTGATCAGTGCATGATCAGTCACGTGAACAGTGCATGATAAGTCAACTGATCAGTGCATGATCAATTACGTGATCAGTGCATGATCACTCACGTGACCAGTACATGGTAGCTACGTGATCATTGCATGAACAGCCACGTGAGCAGTGCATGATAGCCACGTTATCAGTGCATGATCAGTCACGTGATCAGTGCATGATCAGCCAAATGATCAGTGCATGATCAATTACGTGATCAGTGCATGATCAGTCACGTGATCAGTGCATGGTCAGTCACGTGATTAGTGCATGATTAGCCACGTGAGCAGTGCATGATAGCCACGTGATCAGTGCATGATCAGCCACGTGATCAGTGCATGATCAATTACGTGATTAGTGCATGATCAGTTACGTGAGCTGTGTATGATCAGCCACGTGATCAGTGCATGGTCAGACACGTGAACAGTGTATGATCAGCCACGTGATCAGTGCATGATATCCAAGTGATCAGTGCATGATCATCACGTGATCAGTGTATGATCAGCCACGTGAACAGTGCATGCTCAGTCACGTGAACTGGGCCTGCTGAGCTGCGTGATTACTGTCTGCTCATCTGCTTGACAATTGCCAGCTGAGCTGCACGATTCCTGCCTGTCATCTGCTTGACAATTGCCAGCTGTGCTGCGTAATTCCTGCCTGCTCAGCTGCTTGATTATTGCCAGCTGAGCAGCATGATTCCTCACACCTGAGTTCCATGATTATTGCCTGCTGACTGTTTGATTCGTGCCTACTCAGCTCTTTGTTTATTGCCTCCAGAGGCACATGATCAGTGTATGATAGCAAACATGATCAGCGCATGATCAGTCACATGATCAGCGCCATTAAGTCACGTGATCACTACATGATAGTCATGTGATCAGTCCATGCTCAGTCACGGTATCAGTGCATGATCAGCCACGTGATCAGTGCATGATCTGTCACAAGATTAGTGTATGATCATCCACGAGATCAGTGCACGGGCAGTCATGTGATCAGTGCATGATATAGACGTGAACAGTGCATGATCAGTCTCGTGATCAGTGCATGATAGCCACGTGATCAGTGCATGATCAGTCACGTGATACATGTGTCATCAGCCACGTGATCAGTGCATGATGAGCCACGTGATCAGTGCAGGATCAATTACGTGATCAGTGCATGATCAGTCACGTGACCAGTACATGGTAGCTATGTGATCATTGCCTGATCAGCCACATGATCAGTGCATGATAGCCACGTGATCAGTGCATGATAGCCACGTGATCAGTGCATGATCAGTCATGTGATACGTGTGTGATCAGCCACGTGATCAGTGCATGATATCCACGTGATCAGTGCATGACAGCCACGTGATCAGTGCATTAGAGCCACGTGATCAGTGCATGATCAGTCACGTGATACATGTGTGATCAGGCACGTGATCAGTGCATGATGAGCCACGTGATCAGTGCAGGATCAATTACGTGATCAGTGCATGATCAGTCACGTGACCAGTACATGGTTGCTACGTGATCGTTGCATGATCAGCACGTGAGCAGAGCATGATAGCCATGTGGTCAGTGCATGATCAGTCACGTGATCAGTACATGATCAGTCACGTGAACAGTGCATGATTATTTACGTGATCTTTGCATGATCAGTCACGTTACCAGTATATGGTTGCTACGTGATCATTCCATGACGAGCCACGTGAGCAGTGCATGATAGCCACGTGATGTGTGCATGAGTTACGTGAGCAGAGTATGATCAGCCACGTGATCAGTGCATGAGTGCCACGTGATCAGTGCATGATATGTCACGTGACAGGTGTGTGATCAGCCACGTGAACAGTGCATGTTCAGCCACGTGATCAGTGCATGATAGCCACGTGATCAGTGCATGATCAGTTACGTGAGCAGTGTATGATCAGCCACGTGATCAGTGCATGGTCAGACAAGTGAACAGTGTATGATCAGCACGTGATCAGTGCATGATATCCAAGTGATCAGTGCATGATCATCACGTGATCAGTGTATGATCAGCCACGTGAACAGTGCATGCTCAGTCACGTGATCTGGGCCTGCTGAGCTGCGTGATTACTGTCTGCTCATCTGCTTGACAATTTCCAGCTGAGCTGCACGATTCCTGCCTGTCATCTGCTTGACAATTGCCAGCTGTGCTGCGTAATTCCTGCCTGCTCAGCTGCTTGATTATTGCCAGCTGAGCAGCATGATTCCTCACACCTGTGTTCCATGATTATTGCCTGCTGACTGTTTGATTCGTGCCTACTCAGCTCTTTGTTTATTGCCTCCAGAGGCACATGATCACTGTATGATAGCAAACATGATCAGCGCATGATCAGTCACATGATCAGCGCCATTAAGTCACGTGATCACTACATGATAGTCATGTGATCAGTCCATGCTCAGTCACGGTATCAGTGCATGATCAGCTACGTGATCAGTGCATGATAGCCACGTGATCATTGCATGATAGCCACGTGATCAGTCCATGATCAGCCAGGTGATCAGTGAATGACTGCTACGTGATCAGTTCATGATTAGTCACGTGATCTGTGCATGACCAGGCAGGTGATCAGTATATGATCAGCCACGTGAACAGTGCATGATAGCCACGTGATCAGTGCATGATCAGTCACCTGATGGGTGTATGATCAGTCACGTGACCGGTACATGGTAGCTACATGATCATTCCATGATCAGCCACGTGAGTAGTGCATGATAGCCACGTGATCAGTGCATGATCAGTGACGTGATCAGTGCATGATCAGTGATGTAATCTGTGCATGACCAGGCACGTGATCAGTGTATGACCAGCCATGTGATCAGTGCATGATAGCCACGTGATCAGTGCATGATCAGTCACGTGATCAGTGCATGATCAGTCACGTGATCAGTGCATGATCAGCCACATGATCAGTGCATGATCAATTACGTGGTCAGTGCATGATCACTCACGTGACCAGTACATGGTAGCTGCGTGATCAGTGTATGACCAGCCATGTGATCAGTACATGATAAGTCACGTGATCAGTGCATGATCAGTCAAGTGATCAGTGCATGATCAGTCACGTGATCAGTGCATGATCAGCCACATGATCAGTGCATTATCAGTCACGTGACCAGTACATGGTAGCTGGGTGATCATTTCATGATCAGCCACGTGATCAGTGCATGATAGCCACGTGATCAGTGCATGATCAGTTACCTGAGCAGTGTATGATCAGCCACGTGATCAGTGCATGGTCAGACACGTGAACAGTGTATGATCAGCCACGTGATCAGTGCATGGTCAGTCACGTGATCAGTGCATGTTCATCACGTGATCAGTGTATGAACAGACACGTGAATAGTGCATGCGAAGTCACGTGATCTGGGCCTGCTGAGCTGCGTGATTACTGTCTGCTCATCTGCTTGACAATTGCCAGCTGAGCTTCACGATTCCTGCCTGTCATCTGCTTGACAATTGCCAGCTGTGCTGCATAATTCCTGCCTGCTCAGCTGCTTGATTATTGCCAACTGAGCAGCATGATTCCTCACACCTGAGTTCCATGATTATTGCCTGCTGACTGTTTGATTCGTGCCTACTCAGCTCTTTGTTTATTGCCTCCAGAGGAACACGATCAGTGTATGCTAGCAAACATGATCAGCGCATGATCAGTCACATGATCAGAGCCACTAAGTCACGTGATCACTACATGATAGTCATGTGATAAGTCCATGCTGAGTCACGGTATCAGTGCATGATCAGCCACGTGATCAGGGCATGATTAGCAAGGTGATCAGTTCATGATAGCTATGTGATCAGTTCATGATTTGTCAGGTGATCTGTGCATGACCAGGCAGGTTATCAGTGTATGATCAGCCACGTGATCAGTGCATGATCCGTCACCTGATGGGTGTATGATCAGTCACCTAACCGGTACATGGTAGCTACATGATCATTGCATGGTCAGCCACGTGAGTAGTGCATGATCAGCCACGTGATCAGTGCATGATCAGTCATGTAATCTGTGCATGACCAGGCACGTGACAAGTGTATGACCAGCCATGTGATCAGGGCATGATAGCCACGTGATCAGTGCATGATCAGTCACGTGATCAGTGCATGATCAGTCACGTGATCAGTGTATGACCAGCCATGTGATCAGTGCATGATAGCCACGTGATCAGTGCATGATCAGCCACATGAGCCGTGCATGATAGCCACGAGATCAGTGCATGATCAGTCACGTGATCAGTGCATGATCAGTCACGTGATCAGTGCATGATCAGCCACATGATCAGTGCATGATCAATTACGTGGTCAGTGCATGATCACTCACGTGACCAGTACATGGTAGCTGCGTGATCATTGTATGACCAGCCATGTGATCAGTACATGATAAGTCACGTGATCAGTGCATGATCAGTCAAGTGATCAGTGCATGATCAGCCACATGATCAGTGCATGATCAGTTATGTCATCAGTGCATGATCAGTCACGTGACCAGTACATGGTAGCTACGTGATCAGTGTATGACCAGCCAAGTGATCAGTGCATGATAGCCACGTTATCAGTGCATGATCATTCACGTGATCAGTGCATGATCAGTCACGTGATCAGTGCATGATCAGCCACATGATCAGTGCATTATCAGTCACGTGACCAGTACATGGTAGCTGCGTGATCATTTCTTGATCAGCCATGTGATCAGTGCATGATAGCCACGTGATCAGTGCATGATCAGTTACCTGAGCAGTGTATGATCAGCCACGTGATCAGTGCATGGTCAGACACGTGAACAGTGTATGATCAGCCACGTGATCAGTGCATGGTCAGTCACGTGATCAGTGCATGTTCATCACGTGATCAGTGTATGAACAGACACGTGAATAGTGCATGCGAAGTCACGTGATCTGGGCCTGCTGAGCTGCGTGATTACTGTCTGCTCATCTGCTTGACAATTGCCAGCTGAGCTGCACGATTCCTGCCTGTCATCTGCTTGACAATTGCCAGCTGTGCTGCGTAATTCCTGCCTGCTCAGCTGCTTGATTATTGCCAACTGAGCAGCATGATTCCTCACACCTGAGTTCCATGATTATTGCCTGCTGACTGTTTGATTCGTGCCTACTCAGCTCTTTGTTTATTGCCTCCAGAGGCACACGATCAGTGTATGCTAGCAAACATGATCAGCGCATGATCAGTCACATGATCAGAGCCACTAAGTCACGTGATCACTACATGATAGTCATGTGATAAGTCCATGCTGAGTCACGGTATCAGTGCATGATCAGCCACATGATCAGGGCATGATCAGCAAGGTGATCAGTTCATGATAGCTATGTGATCAGTTCATGATTTGTCAGGTGATCTGTGCATGACCAGGCAGGTTATCAGTGTATGATCAGCCACGTGATCAGTGCATGATCCGTCACCTGATGGGTGTATGATCAGTCACCTAACCGGTACATGGTAGCTACATGATCATTGCATAATCAGCCACGTGAGTAGTGCATGATAGCCACGTGATCAGTGCATGATCAGTCATGTAATCTGTGCATGACCAGGCACGTGACAAGTGTATGACCAGCCATGTGATCAGTGCATGATAGCCACGTGATCAGTGCATGATCAGTCACGTGATCAGTGCATGATCAGTCACGTGATCAGTGTATGACCAGCCATGTGATCAGTGCATGATAGCCACGTGATCAGTGCATGATCAGCCACATGAGCCGTGCATGATAGCCACGAGATCAGTGCATGATCAGTCACGTGATCAGTGCATGATCAGTCACGTGATCAGTGCATGATCAGTCACGTGATCAGTGTATGACCAGCCATGTGATCAGTGCATGATAGCCACGTGATCAGTGCATGATCAGCCACATGAGCCGTGCATGATAGCCACGAGATCAGTGCATGATCAGTCACGTGGTCAGTGCATGATCACTCACGTGACCAGTACATGGTAGCCGCGTGATCAGTGCATGACCAGCCACGTGATCAGTACATGATAAGTCACGTGATCAGTGCATGATCAGTCACGTGATCAGTGCATGATCAGCCACGTGATCAGTGCATGATCAGTTATGTCATCAGTGCATGATCAGTCACGTGACCAGTACATGGTAGCTGCGTGATCAGTGTATGACCAGCCAAGTGATCAGTGCATGATAGCCACGTTATCAGTGCATGATCATTCACGTGATCAGTGCATGATCAGTCACGTGATCAGTGCATGATCAGCCACGTGATCAGTGCATTATCAGTCACGTGATCAGTACATGGTAGCTGCGTGATCATTTCATGATCAGCCACGTGAGTAGTGCATGATAGCCACGTGATCAGTGCATGATCAGTCATGTAATCTGTGCATGACCAGGCACGTGACAAGTGTATGACCAGCCATGTGATCAGTGCATGATAGCCACGTGATCAGTGCATGATCAGTCACGTGATCAGTGCATGATCAGTCACGTGATCAGTGTATGACCAGCCATGTGATCAGTGCATGATAGCCACGTGATCAGTGCATGATCAGCCACATGACCCGTGCATGATAGCCACGAGATCAGTGCATGATCAGTCACGTGATCAGTGCATGATCAGTCACGTGAACAGTGCATGATAAGTCAACTGATCAGTGCATGATCAATTACGTGATCAGTGCATGATCACTCACGTGACCAGTACATGGTTAGCTACGTGATCATTGCATGAACAGCCACGTGAGCAGGGCATGATAGCCACGTTATCAGTGCATGATCAGTCACGTGATCAGTGCATGATCAGCCAAATGATAAGTGCATGATCAATTACGTGATCAGTGCATGATCAGTCACGTGATCAGTGCATGGTCAGTCACGTGAGTAGTGCATGATTAGCCACGTGAGCAGTGCATGATCAGCCACGTGATCAGTGCATGATCAGCCACGTGATCAGTGCATGATCAATTACGTGATTAGTGCATGATCAGTTACATGAGCAGTGTATGATCAGCCACGTGATCAGTACATGGTCAGACAAGTTAACAGTGTATGATCAGCCACGTGATCAGTGCATGATATCCAAGTGATCAGTGCATGATCATCACGTGATCAGTGTATGATCAGCCACGTGAACAGTGCATGCTCAGTCACGTGATCTGGGCCTGCTGAGCTGCGTGATTACTGTCTGCTCATCTGCTTGACAATTGCCAGCTGAGCTGCACGATTCCTGCCTGTCATCTGCTTGACAATTGCCAGCTGTGCTGCGTAATTCCTGCCTGCTCAGCTGCTTGATTATTGCCAGCTGAGCAGCATGATTCCTCACACCTGTGTTCCATGATTATTGCCTGCTGACTGTTTGATTCGTGCCTACTCAGCTCTTTGTTTATTGCCTCCAGAGGCACATGATCACTGTATGATAGCAAACATGATCAGCGCATGATCAGTCACATGATCAGCGCCATTAAGTCACGTGATCCTGACATGATAGTCATGTGATCAGTCCATGCTCAGTCACGGTATCAGTGCATGATCAGCCACGTGATCAGTGCATGATATGCCACAAGATCATTGTATGATCAGCCACGTGATCAGTCCACGGTCAGTCAGGTGATCAGTGAATGATATAGACGTGAACAGTGCATGATCAGTCTCGTGATCAGTGCATGAGAGCCACGTGATCAGTGCATGATCAGTCACGTGATACATGTGTCATCAGCCACGTGAACAGTGCATGATAGCCACGTGATCAGTGCAGGATCAATTACGTGATCGGTGCATGATCAGTCACGTGACCAGTACATGGTAGCTACAGTGATCATTGCCTGATCAGCCACATGATCAGTGCATGATAGCCACGTGATCAGTGCACGATAGCCACGTGATCAGTGCATGATCAGTCATGTGATACGTGTGTGATCAGCCACGTGATCAGTGCATGATATCCACGTGATCAGTGCATGACAACCACGTGATCAGTGCATGAGAGCCACGTGATCAGTGCATGATCAGTCACGTGATACATGTGTGATCAGCCACGTGATCAGTGCATGATGAGCCACATGATCAGTGCAGGATCAATTACGTGGTCAGTGCATGATCAGTCACGTGACCAGTACATGGTTGCTACGTGATCGTGTATGATCAGCCATGTGAGCAGTACATGATAGCCATGTGGTCAGTGCATGATCAGTCACGTGATCAGTACATGATCAGTCACGTGAACAGTGCATGATCATTTACGTGATCTTTGCATGATCAGTCACGTTACCAGTATATGGTTGCTACGTGATCATTCCATGACGAGCCACGTGAGCAGTGCATGATAGCCACGTGATGTGTGCATGAGTTACGTGAGCAGAGTATGATCAGCCACGTATCAGTGCATGAGTGCCACGTGATCAGTGCATGATATGTCACGTGACAGGTGTGTGATCAGCCACGTGAACAGTGCATGTTCAGCCACGTGATCAGTGCATGATAGCCACGTGATCAGTGCATGATCAGTTACGTGAGCAGTGTATGATCAGCCACGTGATCAGTGCATGGTCAGACAAGTTAACAGTGTATGATCAGCCACGTGATCAGTGCATGATATCCAAGTGATCAGTGCATGATCATCACGTGATCAGTGTATGATCAGCCACGTGAACAGTGCATGCTCAGTCACGTGATCTGGGCCTGCTGAGCTGCGTGATTACTGTCTGCTCATCTGCTTGACAATTTCCAGCTGAGCTGCACGATTCCTGCCTGTCATCTGCTTGACAATTGCCAGCTGTGCTGCGTAATTCCTGCCTGCTCAGCTGCTTGATTATTGCCAGCTGAGCAGCATGATTCCTCACACCTGAGTTCCATGATTATTGCCTGCTGACTGTTTGATTCGTGCCTACTCAGCTCTTTGTTTATTGCCTCCAGAGGCACATGATCACTGTATGATAGCAAACATGATCAGCGCATGATCAGTCACATGATCAGCGCCATTAAGTCACGTGATCACTACATGATAGTCATGTGATCAGTCCATGCTCAGTCACGGTATCAGTGCATGATCAGCCACGTGATCAGTGCATGATAGCCACGTGATCAGTGCATGATAGCCACGTGATCAGTGCATGATCAGTCAGTGATCAGTGCATGACAGCTCGTGATCAGTGCATGATCAGTCACGTGATCAGTGCATGACCAGGCAGGTGATCAGTGCATGATCAGCCACGTGATCAGTGCATGATAGCCACGTGATCAGTGCATGATCAGTCACGTGATCAGTGCATGATCATCCGTGACCAGTACATGGTAGCTACGTGATTCATGATCAGCCACGTGATCAGTGCATGATAGCCACGTGATCAGTGCATGATCAGTCACGTGATCAGTGCATGATCAGTCACGTGATCAGTGCATGATCAGCCACGTGATCAGTGCATGATCAGCCACGTGATCAGTGCATGATCAGCCACGTGATCAGTGCATGATCAGTCACGTGATCAGTGCATGATCAGCCACGTGATCAGTGCATGATCAATTACGTGATCAGTGCATGATCAGTCACGTGATCAGTGCATGATAGCTGCGTGATCAGTGCATGATCAGCCACGTGATCAGTGCATGATCAGTCACGTGATCAGTGCATGATCAGTCACGTGATCAGTGCATGATCAGCCACGTGATCAGTGCATGATCAGTTACGTGATCAGTGCATGATCAGTCACGTGACCAGTGCATGGTAGCTGCGTGATCAGTGCATGATCAGCCACGTGATCAGTGCATGATAGCCACGTGATCAGTGCATGATCAGCCACGTGATCAGTGCATGATCAGTCACGTGATCAGTGCATGATCAGCCACGTGATCAGTGCATGATCAGTCACGTGATCAGTGCATGATAGCCACGTGATCAGTGCATGATCAGCCACGTGATCAGTGCATGATAGCCACGTGATCAGTGCATGATCAGTTACGTGAGCAGTGTATGATCAGCCACGTGATCAGTGCATGGTCAGACACGTGAACAGTGTATGATCAGCCACGTGATCAGTGCATGATAGTCACGTGATCAGTGCATGATCATCACGTGATCAGTGTATGATCAGCCACGTGAACAGTGCATGCTCAGTCACGTGATCAGGGCCTGCTGAGCTGCGTGATTACTGTCTGCTCATCTGCTTGACAATTGCCAGCTGAGCTGCACGATTCCTGCCTGTCATCTGCTTGACAATTGCCAGCTGTGCTGCGTAATTCCTGCCTGCTCAGCTGCTTGATTATTGCCAGCTGAGCAGCATGATTCCTCACACCTGAGTTCCATGATTATTGCCTGCTGACTGTTTGATTCGTGCCTACTCAGCTCTTTGTTTATTGCCTCCAGAGGCACATGATCAGTGTATGCTAGCAAACATGATCAGTGCATGATCAGTCACATGATCAGTGCCATTAAGTCACGTGATCACTACATGATAGTCATGTGATCAGTCCATGCTCAGTCACGGTATCAGTGCATGATCAGCCACGTGATCAGTGCATGATCAGCCAGGTGATCAGTTCATGATAGCTATGTGATCAGTTCATGATTTGTCACGTGATCAGTGCATGACCAGGCAGGTGATCAGTGCATGATCAGCCACGTGATCAGTGCATGATCAGTCACCTGATCAGTGTATGATCAGTCACGTGACCAGTACATGTAGCTACATGATCATTGCATGATCAGCCGTGATAGTGCATGATAGCCACGTGATCAGTGCATGATCAGTCACGTGATCAGTGCATGATCAGTCACGTGATCAGTGTATGATCAGCCATGTGATCAGTGCATGATAGCCACGTGATCAGTGCATGATCAGTCACGTGATCAGTGCATGATCAGTCACGTCAGTGTGTGACAGCCATGTGATCAGTGCATGATAGCCACGTGATCAGTGCATGATCAGCCACGTGATCAGTGCATGATAGCCACGTGATCAGTGCATGATCAGTCACGTGATCAGTGCATGATCAGTCACGTGATCAGTGCATGATAAGTCACTGATCAGTGCATGATCAATCACGTGATCAGTGCATGATCAGTCACGTGATCAGTACATGAGCTCGTGATCATTGCATGATCAGCCACGTGATCAGTGCATGATAGCCGTGATCAGTGCATGATCAGTCACGTGATCAGTGCATGATCAGTCACGTGATCAGTGCATGATCAGCCACGTGATCAGTGCATGATCAGCCACGTGATCAGTGCATGATCAGCCAACGTGATCAGTGCATGATCAGTCCGTGATCAGTGCATGATCAGTCACGTGATCAGTGCATGATCAGCCACGTGATCAGTGCATGATCAGTCACGTGATCAGTGTATGATCAGCCACGTGATCAGTGCATGATAAGCACGTGATCAGTGCATGATAGCCGTGATCAGTGCATGATCAGTCATGTGATACGTGTGTGATCAGCCACGTGATCAGTGCATGATATCCACGTGATCAGTGCATGAGAGCCAGTGATCAGTGCATGAGAGCCACGTGATCAGTGCATGATCAGTCACGTGATACATGTGTGATCAGCCACGTGATCAGTGCATGATGAGCCACGTGATCAGTGCAGGATCAATTACGTGATCAGTGCATGATCAGTCACGTGACCAGTACATGGTTGCTACGTGATCGTTGCATGATCAGCCACGTGAGCAGTGCATGATAGCCACGTGATCAGTGCATGATCAGTCACGTGATCAGTACATGATCAGTCACGTGAACAGTGCATGATCATTTACGTGATCAGTGCATGATCAGTCACGTTACCAGTATATGGTTGCTACGTGATCATTCCATGACGAGCCACGTGAGCAGTGCATGATAGCCACGTGATGTGTGCATGAGTTACGTGAGCAGAGTATGATCAGCCACGTGATCAGTGCATGAGTGCCACGTGATCAGTGCATGATATGTCACGTGACAGGTGTGTGATCAGCCACGTGAACAGTGCATGTTCAGCCACGTGATCAGTGCATGATAGCCACGTGATCAGTGCATGATCAGTTACGTGAGCAGTGTATGATCAGCCACGTGATCAGTGCATGGTCAGACACGTGAACAGTGTATGATCAGCCACGTGATCAGTGCATGATATCCAAGTGATCAGTGCATGATCATCACGTGATCAGTGTATGATCAGCCACGTGAACAGTGCATGCTCAGTCACGTGATCTGGGCCTGCTGAGCTGCGTGATTACTGTCTGCTCATCTGCTTGACAATTGCCAGCTGAGCTGCACGATTCCTGCCTGTCATCTGCTTGACAATTGCCAGCTGTGCTGCGTAATTCCGGCCTGCTCAGCTGCTTGATTATTGCCAGCTGAGCAGCATGATTCCTCACACCTGAGTTCCATGATTATTGCCTGCTGACTGTTTGATTCGTGCCTACTCAGCTCTTTGTTTATTGCCTCCAGAGGCACATGATCAGTGTATGATAGCAAACATGATCAGCGCATGATCAGTCACATGATCAGCGCCATTAAGTCACGTGATCACTACATGATAGTCATGTGATCAGTCCATGCTCAGTCACGGTATCAGTGCATGATCAGCCACGTGATCAGTGCATGATCTGTCAGATTAGTGTATGATCATCCACGTGATCAGTGCATGGGCAGTCATGTGATCAGTGCATGATATAGACGTGATCAGTGCATGATCAGTCTCGTGATCAGTGCATGATAGCCACGTGATCAGTGCATGATCAGTCACCTGATGGGTGTATGATCATTCACGTGACCTGTACATGGTAGCTACATGATCATTGCATGATCAGCCACGTGATAGTGCATGATAGCCACGTGATCAGTGCATGATCAGTCACGTGATCAGTGCATGATCAGTCATGTGACCAGTACATGGTAGCTGCGTGATCATGGCATGATCAGCCACGTGATCAGTGCATGATAGCCACGTGATCAGTGCATGATCAGACACGTGATCAGTGCATGATCAGTCACGTGATCAGTGCATGATCAGCCACGTGATCAGTGCATGATCCAGTGTGATCAGTGCATGATAGCCACGTGATCAGTGCATGATCATCCACGTGATCAGTGCATGATCAGTCACGTGATCAGTGCATGATCAGCCACGTGATCAGTGCATGATCAGTTACGTGATCAGTGCATGATCAGTCACGTGATCAGTGCATGATAGCTCGTGATCATTGCATGATCAGCCACGTGATCAGTGCATGATAGCCACGTGATCAGTGCATGATAGCCACGTGATCAGTGCATGATCAGTCATGATACAGTGTGATCAGCCACGTGATCAGTGCATGATCAGTCACGTGATCAGTGCATGATCAGCCACGTGATCAGTGCATGATCAGTCACGTGATCAGTGCATGATATAGTCGTGATCAGTGCATGATCAGTCCGTGATCAGTGCATGATAGCCACGTGATCAGTGCATGATCAGTCACGTGATCAGTGCATGATCAGTCACGTGATCAGTGCATGGTAGCTACGTGATCAGTGCATGATCAGCCACGTGATAGTGCATGATAGCCACGTGATCAGTGCATGATCAGTCACGTGATCAGTGCATGATCAGTCACGTGATCAGTGCATGATAGCTGCGTGATCATGCATGATCAGCCACGTGAGCAGTGCATGATAGCCACGTGATCAGTGCATGATCAGCCACGTGATCAGTGCATGATCAGTCACGTGATCAGTGCATGATCAGCCACGTGATCAGTGCATGATCAGTCACGTGATCAGTGCATGATCAGCCACGTGATCAGTGCATGATAGCCACGTGATCAGTGCATGATCAGTCACGTGATCAGTGCATGATCAGTCACGTGATCAGTGCATGATCAGCCACGTGATCAGTGCATGATCAGCCACGTGATCAGTGCATGATCAGTTACGTGATCAGTGCATGATCAGTCACGTGATCAGTGCATGATAGCTCGTGATCAGTGCATGATCAGCCACGTGATCAGTGCATGATCAGCCACGTGATCAGTGCATGATAGCCACGTGATCAGTGCATGATCAGTCACGTGATCATGTGTGATCAGCCACGTGATCAGTGCATGATCAGCCACGTGATCAGTGCATGATCAATTCGTGATCAGTGCATGATCAGTCACGTGATCAGTGCATGATAGCTACGTGATCAGTGCATGATCAGCCACGTGATCAGTGCATGATAGCCACGTGATCAGTGCATGATAGCCACGTGATCAGTGCATGATCAGTCATGTGATACGTGTGTGATCAGCCACGTGATCAGTGCATGATATCCACGTGATCAGTGCATGACAGCCACGTGATCAGTGCATGATAGCCACGGATCAGTGCATGATCAGTCACGTGATCATGTGTGATCAGCCACGTGATCAGTGCATGATGAGCCACGTGATCAGTGCAGGATCAATTCGTGATCAGTGCATGATCAGTCACGTGACCAGTACATGGTTGCTCGTGATCGTTGCATGATCAGCCACGTGATCAGTGCATGATAGCCACGTGATCAGTGCATGATCAGTCACGTGATCAGTGCATGATCAGTCACGTGATCAGTGCATGATCATTTACGTGATCAGTGCATGATCAGTCACGTGACCAGTATATGGTAGCTACGTGATCATTCCATGACGAGCCACGTGAGCAGTGCATGATAGCCACGTGATGTGTGCATGAGTTACGTGAGCAGAGTATGATCAGCCACGTGATCAGTGCATGAGTGCCACGTGATCAGTGCATGATATGTCACGTGACAGGTGTGTGATCAGCCACGTGAACAGTGCATGTTCAGCCACGTGATCAGTGCATGATAGCCACGTGATCAGTGCATGATCAGTTACGTGAGCAGTGTATGATCAGCCACGTGATCAGTGCATGGTCAGACACGTGAACAGTGTATGATCAGCCACGTGATCAGTGCATGATATCCAAGTGATCAGTGCATGATCATCACGTGATCAGTGTATGATCAGCCACGTGAACAGTGCATGCTCAGTCACGTGATCTGGGCCTGCTGAGCTGCGTGATTACTGTCTGCTCATCTGCTTGACAATTGCCAGCTGAGCTGCACGATTCCTGCCTGTCATCTGCTTGACAATTGCCAGCTGTGCTGCGTAATTCCTGCCTGCTCAGCTGCTTGATTATTGCCAGCTGAGCAGCATGATTCCTCACACCTGAGTTCCATGATTATTGCCTGCTGACTGTTTGATTCGTGCCTACTCAGCTCTTTGTTTATTGCCTCCAGAGGCACATGATCAGTGTATGATAGCAAACATGATCAGCGCATGATCAGTCACATGATCAGCGCCATTAAGTCACGTGATCACTACATGATAGTCATGTGATCAGTCCATGCTCAGTCACGGTATCAGTGCATGATCAGCCACGTGATCAGTGCATGATCAGCCAGGTGATCAGTGCATGATAGCCACGTGATCAGTGCATGATCAGTCACGTGATCAGTGCATGATCAGGCACGTGATCAGTGCATGATCAGCCACGTGATCAGTGCATGATCAGTCACCTGATGGGTGTATGATCAGTCACGTGACCTGTACATGGTAGCTACATGATCATTGCATGATCAGCCACGTGAGTAGTGCATGATAGCCACGTGATCAGTGCATGATCAGTCACGTGATCAGTGCATGATCAGTCACGTGACAGTGCATGTATGATCAGCCACGTGATCAGTGCATGATCAGCCACGTGATCAGTGCATGATCAGTCACGTGATCAGTGCATGATCAGTCACGTGATCAGTGCATGATCAGCCACGTGATCAGTGCATGATAGCCACGTGATCAGTGCATGATCAGCCACGTGATCAGTGCATGATAGCCACGTGATCAGTGCATGATCAGTCACGTGATCAGTGCATGATCAGCCACGTGATCAGTGCATGATCAGTCACGTGATCAGTGCATGATCAGCCACGTGATCAGTGCATGATCAGTCACGTGATCAGTGCATGATAGCTACGTGATCAGTGCATGATCAGCCACGTGACAGTGCATGATAGCACGTGATCAGTGCATGATCAGTCACGTGATCAGTGCATGATCAGTCACGTGATCAGTGCATGATCAGCCACGTGATCAGTGCATGTGGCCATGATCAGTGCATGATCAGCCACGTGATCAGTGCATGATCAGTCACGTGATCAGTGCATGATCAGTTACGTGATCAGTATGATCAGCCACGTGATCAGTGCATGATCAGCCACGTGATCAGTGCATGATCAGCCACGTGATCAGTGCATGATAGCCACGTGATCAGTGCATGATCAGTCATGTGATACGTGTGTGATCAGCCACGTGATCAGTGCATGATATCCACGTGATCAGTGCATGATCAGCCACGTGATCAGTGCATGATAGCCACGTGATCAGTGCATGATCAGTCACGTGATCATGTGTGATCAGCCACGTGATCAGTGCATGATCAGCCACGTGATCAGTGCATGATCAATTACGTGATCAGTGCATGATCAGTCACGTGACCAGTACATGGTTGCTACGTGATCGTTGCATGATCAGCCACGTGATCAGTGCATGATAGCCACGTGATCAGTGCATGATCAGTCACGTGATCAGTGCATGATCAGTCACGTGATCAGTGCATGATCATTTACGTGATCAGTGCATGATCAGTCACGTGACCAGTATATGTTGCTACGTGATCATTGCATGACAGCCACGTGATCAGTGCATGATAGCCACGTGATCAGTGCATGAGTTACGTGCAGTATGATCAGCCACGTGATCAGTGCATGATGCCACGTGATCAGTGCATGATCAGTCACGTGACAGGTGTGTGATCAGCCACGTGATCAGTGCATGATCAGCCACGTGATCAGTGCATGATAGCCACGTGATCAGTGCATGATCAGTTACGTGATCAGTGCATGATCAGCCACGTGATCAGTGCATGGTCAGACACGTGATCAGTGTATGATCAGCCACGTGATCAGTGCATGATATCCACGTGATCAGTGCATGATCATCACGTGATCAGTGTATGATCAGCCACGTGAACAGTGCATGCTCAGTCACGTGATCAGGGCCTGCTGAGCTGCGTGATTACTGTCTGCTCATCTGCTTGACAATTGCCAGCTGAGCTGCACGATTCCTGCCTGTCATCTGCTTGACAATTGCCAGCTGTGCTGCGTAATTCCTGCCTGCTCAGCTGCTTGATTATTGCCAGCTGAGCAGCATGATTCCTCACACCTGAGTTCCATGATTATTGCCTGCTGACTGTTTGATTCGTGCCTACTCAGCTCTTTGTTTATTGCCTCCAGAGCACATGATCAGTGTATGATAGCAAACATGATCAGCGCATGATCAGTCACATGATCAGTGCCATTAAGTCACGTGATCACTACATGATAGTCATGTGATCAGTCCATGCTCAGTCACGTATCAGTGCATGATCAGCCACGTGATCAGTGCATGATCAGTCACGTGATCAGTGCATGATCAGCCACGTGATCAGTGCATGATAGCCACGTGATCAGTGCATGATCAGTCACGTGATCAGTGCATGATCAGTCACGTGATCAGTGCATGATCAGCCACGTGATCAGTGCATGATCAGCCACGTGATCAGTGCATGATCAGTCACGTGATCAGTGCATGATCAGTCACGTGATCAGTGCATGATAGCTACGTGATCAGTGCATGATCAGCCACGTGATCAGTGCATGATAGCCACGTGATCAGTGCATGATCAGCCACGTGATCAGTGCATGATCAGTCACGTGATCAGTGTGATCAGCCACGTGATCAGTGCATGATCAGCCACGTGATCAGTGCATGATCAGCCACGTGATCAGTGCATGATCAGCCACGTGATCAGTGCATGATCAGCCACGTGATCAGTGCATGATCAGCCACGTGATCAGTGCATGATCAGCCACGTGATCAGTGCATGATCAGCCACGTGAACAGTGCATGCTCAGTCACGTGATCAGGGCCTGCTGAGCTGCGTGATTACTGTCTGCTCATCTGCTTGACAATTGCCAGCTGAGCTGCACGATTCCTGCCTGTCATCTGCTTGACAATTGCCAGCTGTGCTGCGTAATTCCTGCCTGCTCAGCTGCTTGATTATTGCCAGCTGAGCAGCATGATTCCTCACACCTGAGTTCCATGATTATTGCCTGCTGACTGTTTGATTCGTGCCTACTCAGCTCTTTGTTTATTGCCTCCAGAGGCACATGATCAGTGTATGATAGCAAACATGATCAGCGCATGATCAGTCACATGATCAGTGCCATAAGTCACGTGATCACTACATGATAGTCATGTGATCAGTCCATGCTCAGTCCGCGTATCAGTGCATGATCAGCCACGTGATCAGTGCATGATCATCACTGTGATCAGTGTATGATCATCCACGTGATCAGTGCATGATCAGTCATGTGATCAGTGCATGATATAGACGTGATCAGTGCATGATCAGTCACGTGATCAGTGCATGATCAGCCACGTGATCAGTGCATGATCAGTCACGTGATCAGTGCATGATCAGTCACGTGATCAGTGCATGATAGCTACGTGATCAGTGCATGATCAGCCACGTGATCAGTGCATGATAGCCACGTGATCAGTGCATGAGTCACGTGATCAGTGAGTATGATCAGCCACGTGATCAGTGCATGATGTCACGTGATCAGTGCATGATCAGTCACGTGATCAGTGCATGATCAGCCACGTGATCAGTGCATGATCAGCCACGTGATCAGTGCATGACAGCCACGTGATCAGTGCATGATAGCCACGTGATCAGTGCATGATCAGTCACGTGATACATGTGTGATCAGCCACGTGATCAGTGCATGATGAGCCACGTGATCAGTGCAGGATCAGTGCATGATCAGTGCATGATCAGTCACGTGACCAGTACATGGTTGCTACGTGATCGTTGCATGATCAGCCACGTGATCAGTGCATGATAGCCACGTGATCAGTGCATGATCAGTCACGTGATCAGTGCATGATCAGTCACGTGATCAGTGCATGATCATTTACGTGATCAGTGCATGATCAGTCACGTGACCAGTATATGGTTGCTACGTGATCATTCCATGACAGCCACGTGAGCAGTGCATGATAGCCACGTGATGTGTGCATGAGTTACGTGAGCAGAGTATGATCAGCCACGTGATCAGTGCATGAGTGCCACGTGATCAGTGCATGATATGTCACGTGACAGGTGTGTGATCAGCCACGTGAACAGTGCATGTTCAGCCACGTGATCAGTGCATGATAGCCACGTGATCAGTGCATGATCAGTTACGTGAGCAGTGTATGATCAGCCACGTGATCAGTGCATGGTCAGACACGTGAACAGTGTATGATCAGCCACGTGATCAGTGCATGATATCCAAGTGATCAGTGCATGATCATCACGTGATCAGTGTATGATCAGCCACGTGAACAGTGCATGCTCAGTCTCGTGATCTGGGCCTGCTGAGCTGCGTGATTACTGTCTGCTCATCTGCTTGACAATTGCCAGCTGAGCTGCACGATTCCTGCCTGTCATCTGCTTGACAATTGCCAGCTGTGCTGCGTAATTCCTGCCTGCTCAGCTGCTTGATTATTGCCAGCTGAGCAGCATGATTCCTCACACCTGAGTTCCATGATTATTGCCTGCTGACTGTTTGATTCGTGCCTACTCAGCTCTTTGTTTATTGCCTCCAGAGGCACATGATCAGTGTATGATAGCAAACATGATCAGCGCATGATCAGTCACATGATCAGCGCCATTAAGTCACGTGATCACTACATGATAGTCATGTGATCAGTCCATGCTCAGTCACGGTATCAGTGCATGATCAGCCACGTGATCAGTGCATGATCTGTCACAAGATTAGTGTATGATCATCCACGTGATCAGTGCATGGGCAGTCATGTGATCAGTGCATGATATAGGCGTGAACAGTGCATGATCAGTCGTGATCAGTGCATGATAGCCACGTGATCAGTGCATGATCAGTCACCTGATGGGTGTATGATCATTCACGTGACCTGTACATGGTAGCTACATGATCATTGCATGATCAGCCACGTGAGTAGTGCATGATAGCCACGTGATCACTGCATGATCAGTCACGTGATCAGTGCATGATCAGTCATGTGACCAGTACATGGTAGCTGCGTGATCATGGCATGATCAGCCACGTGAGCAGTGCATGATAGCCACGTGATCAGTGCATGATCAGACACGAGATCAGTGCATGATCAGTCACGTGATCAGTGCATGATCAGCCACGTGATCAGTGCATGATCAGGCACGTGATCAGTGTATGTCCAGCCAAGTGATCAGTGCATGATAGCCACGTGATCAGTGCATGATCAGTCACGTGATCAGTGCATGATCAGTCATGTGATCAGTGTATGATCAGCACGTGATCAGTGCATGATCAGCCACGTGATCAGTGCATGATCAATTCGTGATCAGTGCATGATCAGTCACGTGACCAGTGCATGATAGCTCGTGATCAGTGCATGATCAGCCATGATCAGTGCATGATAGCCACGTGATCAGTGCATGATAGCCACGTGATCAGTGCATGATCAGTCACGTGATCATGTGTGATCAGCCACGTGATCAGTGCATGATCAGCCACGTGATCAGTGCATGATCAGTCATGATCAGTGCATGATCAGTCACGTGACCAGTACATGAGCTACGTGATCATTGCATGATCAGCCACATGATCAGTGCATGATAGCACGTGATCAGTGCATGATAGCCACGTGATCAGTGCATGATCAGTCATGTGATACGTGTGTGATCAGCCGTGATCAGTGCATGATATCCACGTGATCAGTGCATGACAGCCACGTGATCAGTGCATGAGCCACGTGATCAGTGCATGATCAGTCACGTGATCATGTGTGATCAGCCACGTGATCAGTGCATGATGAGCCACGTGATCAGTGCATGATCAATTACGTGATCAGTGCATGATCAGTCACGTGACCAGTACATGGTTGCTACGTGATCGTTGCATGATCAGCCACGTGAGCAGTGCATGATAGCCACGTGATCAGTGCATGATCAGTCACGTGATCAGTACATGATCATCACGTGAACAGTGCATGATCATTTACGTGATCAGTGCATGATCAGTCACGTGACCAGTATATGGTTGCTACGTGATCATTCCATGACGAGCCACGTGAGCAGTGCATGATAGCCACGTGATGTGTGCATGAGTTACGTGAGCAGAGTATGATCAGCCACGTGATCAGTGCATGAGTGCCACGTGATCAGTGCATGATATGTCACGTGACAGGTGTGTGATCAGCCACGTGAACAGTGCATGTTCAGCCACGTGATCAGTGCATGATAGCCACGTGATCAGTGCATGATCAGTTACGTGAGCAGTGTATGATCAGCCACGTGATCAGTGCATGGTCAGACACGTGAACAGTGTATGATCAGCCACGTGATCAGTGCATGATATCCAAGTGATCAGTGCATGATCATCACGTGATCAGTGTATGATCAGCCACGTGAACAGTGCATGCGAAGTCACGTGATCTGGGCCTGCTGAGCTGCGTGATTACTGTCTGCTCATCTGCTTGACAATTGCCAGCTGAGCTGCACGATTCCTGCCTGTCATCTGCTTGACAATTGCCAGCTGTGCTGCGTAATTCCTGCCTGCTCAGCTGCTTGATTATTGCCAGCTGAGCAGCATGATTCCTCACACCTGAGTTCCATGATTATTGCCTGCTGACTGTTTGATTCGTGCCTACTCAGCTCTTTGTTTATTGCCTCCAGAGGCACATGATCAGTGTATGATAGCAAACATGATCAGCGCATGATCAGTCACATGATCAGCGCCATTAAGTCACGTGATCACTACATGATAGTCATGTGATCAGTCCATGCTCAGTCACGGTATCAGTGCATGATCAGCCACGTGATCAGTGCATGATCTGTCACAGATTAGTGTATGATCATCCACGTGATCAGTGCATGGGCAGTCATGTGATCAGTGCATGATATAGACGTGAACAGTGCATGATCAGTCTCGTGATCAGTGCATGATAGCCACGTGATCAGTGCATGATCAGTCACCTGATGGGTGTATGATCATTCACGTGACCTGTACATGGTAGCTACATGATCATTGCATGATCAGCCACGTGAGTAGTGCATGATAGCCACGTGATCAGTGCATGATCAGTCACGTGATCAGTGCATGATCAGTCATGTGACCAGTACATGGTAGCTGCGTGATCATGGCATGATCAGCCACGTGAGCAGTGCATGATAGCCACGTGATCAGTGCATGATCAGACACGTGATCAGTGCATGATCAGTCACGTGATCAGTGCATGATCAGCCACGTGATCAGTGCATGATCAGGCACGTGATCAGTGTATGTCAGCCAAGTGATCAGTGCATGATAGCCACGTGATCAGTGCATGATCAGTCACGTGATCAGTGCATGATCAGTTATGTGATCAGTGTATGATCAGCGTGATCAGTGCATGATCAGCCACGTGATCAGTGCATGATCAATTACGTGATCAGTGCATGATCAGTCGTGACCAGTACATGGTAGCTCGTGATCATTGCCTGATCAGCCACGTGATCAGTGCATGACAGCCACGTGATCAGTGCATGAAGCCACGTGATCAGTGCATGATCAGTCACGTGATCATGTGTGATCAGCCACGTGATCAGTGCATGATCAGCCACGTGATCAGTGCATGATCAGCCAGTGATCAGTGCATGATCAGTCACGTGATCAGTGCATGATAGCTACGTGATCATTGCATGATCAGCCACGTGATCAGTGCATGATAGCCACGTGATCAGTGCATGATCAGCCACGTGATCAGTGCATGATCAGTCATGATCGTGCATGATCAGCCACGTGATCAGTGCATGATAGCCACGTGATCAGTGCATGACAGCCACGTGATCAGTGCATGATCAGTCACGTGATCAGTGCATGATCAGCCACGTGATCAGTGCATGATCATTCACGTGATCAGTGCATGATCAGTCACGTGATCAGTGCATGGTTGCTACGTGATCAGTGCATGATCAGCCACGTGATCAGTGCATGATAGCCACGTGATGTGCATGAGTCACGTGATCAGTGTATGATCAGCCACGTGATCAGTGCATGATGCCACGTGATCAGTGCATGAGTCACGTGACAGGTGTGTGATCAGCCACGTGATCAGTGCATGATCAGCCACGTGATCAGTGCATGACAGCCACGTGATCAGTGCATGAGGCCACGTGATCAGTGCATGATCAGTCACGTGATCATGTGTGATCAGCCACGTGATCAGTGCATGATGAGCCACGTGATCAGTGCATGATCAATTACGTGATCAGTGCATGATCAGTCACGTGACCAGTACATGGTTGCTACGTGATCGTTGCATGATCAGCCACGTGAGCAGTGCATGATAGCCACGTGATCAGTGCATGATCAGTCACGTGATCAGTGCATGATCAGTCACGTGATCAGTGCATGATCATTTACGTGATCAGTGCATGATCAGTCACGTGACCAGTATATGGTTGCTACGTGATCATTCCATGACGAGCCACGTGAGCAGTGCATGATAGCCACGTGATGTGTGCATGAGTTCGTGAGCAGAGTATGATCAGCCACGTGATCAGTGCATGAGTGCCACGTGATCAGTGCATGATATGTCACGTGACAGGTGTGTGATCAGCCACGTGATCAGTGCATGTTCAGCCACGTGATCAGTGCATGATAGCCACGTGATCAGTGCATGATCAGTTACGTGAGCAGTGTATGATCAGCCACGTGATCAGTGCATGGTCAGACACGTGAACAGTGTATGATCAGCCACGTGATCAGTGCATGATATCCAAGTGATCAGTGCATGATCATCACGTGATCAGTGTATGATCAGCCACGTGAACAGTGCATGCTCAGTCACGTGATCTGGGCCTGCTGAGCTGCGTGATTACTGTCTGCTCATCTGCTTGACAATTGCCAGCTGAGCTGCACGATTCCTGCCTGTCATCTGCTTGACAATTGCCAGCTGTGCTGCGTAATTCCTGCCTGCTCAGCTGCTTGATTATTGCCAGCTGAGCAGCATGATTCCTCACACCTGAGTTCCATGATTATTGCCTGTTGACTGTTTGATTTGTGCCTACTCAGCTCTTTGTTTATGCCTCCAGAGGCACATGATCAGTGTATGATAGCAAACATGATCAGCGCATGATCAGTCACATGATCAGCGCCATTAAGTCACGTGATCACTACATGATAGTCATGTGATCAGTCCATGCTCAGTCACGGTATCAGTGCATGATCAGCCACGTGATCAGTGCATGATCTGTCACAAGATTAGTGTATGATCATCCACGTGATCAGTGCATGGGCAGTCATGTGATCAGTTCATGATATAGACGTGATCAGTGCATGATCAGTCTCGTGATCAGTGCATGATAGCCACGTGATCAGTGCATGATCAGTCACCTGATGGGTGTATGATCATTCACGTGTACATGGTAGCTACATGATCATTGCATGATCAGCCACGTGAGTAGTGCATGATAGCCACGTGATCAGTGCATGATCAGTCACGTGATCAGTGCATGATCAGTCATGTGACCAGTGCATGGTAGCTGCGTGATCAGGGCATGATCAGCCACGTGATCAGTGCATGATAGCCACGTGATCAGTGCATGATGCCACGTGATCAGTGCATGATCAGTCCGTGATCATGTGCATGATCAGCCACGTGATCAGTGCATGATAGCCACGTGATCAGTGCATGATCAATTACGTGATCAGTGCATGATCAGTCACGTGATCAGTACATGGTAGCTACGTGATCATTGCATGATCAGCCACGTGATCAGTGCATGATAGCCACGTGATCAGTGCATGATAGCCACGTGATCAGTGCATGATCAGTCATGTGATACGTGTGTGATCAGCCACGTGATCAGTGCATGATATCCACGTGATCAGTGCATGACAGCCACGTGATCAGTGCATGAGAGCCACGTGATCAGTGCATGATCAGTCACGTGATACATGTGTGATCAGCCACGTGATCAGTGCATGATGAGCCACGTGATCAGTGCATGATCAATTGCGTGATCAGTGCATGATCAGTCACGTGACCAGTACATGGTTGCTACGTGATCGTTGCATGATCAGCCACGTGAGCAGTGCATGATAGCCACGTGATCAGTGCATGATCAGTCACGTGATCAGTACATGATCAGTCACGTGAACAGTGCATGATCATTTACGTGATCTTTGCATGATCAGTCACGTGACCAGTATATGGTTGCTACGTGATCATTCCATGACGAGCCACGTGAGCAGTGCATGATAGCCACGTGATGTGTGCATGAGTTACGTGAGCAGAGTATGATCAGCCACGTGATCAGTGCATGAGTGCACGTGATCAGTGCATGATATGTCACGTGACAGGTGTGTGATCAGCCACGTGAACAGTGCATGTTCAGCCACGTGATCAGTGCATGATAGCCGTGATCAGTGCATGATCAGTTACGTGAGCAGTGTATGATCAGCCACGTGATCAGTGCATGGTCAGACACGTGGACAGTGTATGATCAGCCACGTGATCAGTGCATGATATCCAAGTGATCAGTGCATGATCATCACGTGATCAGTGTATGATCAGCCACGTGAACAGTGCATGCTCAGTCACGTGATCTGGGCCTGCTGAGCTGCGTGATTACTGTCTGCTCATCTGCTTGACAATTGCCAGCTGAGCTGCACGATTCCTGCCTGTCATCTGCTTGACAATTGCCAGCTGTGCTGCGTAATTCCTGCCTGCTCAGCTGCTTGATTATTGCCAGCTGAGCAGCATGATTCCTCACACCTGAGTTCCATGATTATTGCCTGCTGACTGTTTGATTCGTGCCTACTCAGCTCTTTGTTTATTGCCTCCAGAGGCACATGATCAGTGTATGATAGCAAACATGATCAGCGCATGATCAGTCACATGATCAGCGCCATTAAGTCACGTGATCACTACATGATAGTCATGTGATCAGTCCATGCTCAGTCACGGTATCAGTGCATGATCAGCCACGTGATCAGTGCATGATCTGTCACAAGATTAGTGTATGATCAGCCACGTGATCAGTGCATGGGCAGTCATGTGATCAGTGCATGATATAGACGTGATCAGTGCATGATCAGTCACGTGATCAGTGCATGATCAGCCACGTGATCAGTGCATGATCAGTCACCTGATGGGTGTATGATCAGCCACGTGACCTGTACATGGTAGCTACATGATCAGTGCATGATAGCCACGTGATCAGTTCATGATAGTCACGTGATCAGTGCATGATCAGTCACGTGATCAGTGCATGATCAGTCATGTGACCAGTACATGGTAGCTGCGTGATCATGGCATGATCAGCCACGTGAGCAGTGCATGATAGCCACGTGATCAGTGCATGATCAGAACGTGATCAGTGCATGATCAGTCACGTGATCAGTGCATGATCAGCCACGTGATCAGTGCATGATCAGGCACGTGATCAGTGTATGTCCAGCCACGTGATCAGTGCATGATAGCCACGTGATCAGTGCATGATCAGTCACGTGATCAGTGCATGATCAGTTATGTGATCAGTGTATGATCAGCCACGTGATCAGTGCATGATCAGCCACGTGATCAGTGCATGATCAGTTACGTGATCAGTGCATGATCAGTCACGTGACAGTACATGGTAGCTACGTGATCATTGCATGATCAGCCACGTGATCAGTGCATGATAGCCACGTGATCAGTGCATGATAGCCACGTGATCAGTGCATGATCAGTCACGTGATCATGTGTGATCAGCCACGTGATCAGTGCATGATCAGCCACGTGATCAGTGCATGATCAGTGTGATCAGTGCATGATCAGTCACGTGATCAGTACATGGTAGCCACGTGATCAGTGCATGATCAGCCACGTGATCAGTGCATGATGAGCCACGTGATCAGTGCATGATCAGCCACGTGATCAGTGCATGATCAGTCACGTGATCTGGGCCTGCTGAGCTGCGTGATTACTGTCTGCTCATCTGCTTGACAATTGCCAGCTGAGCTGCACGATTCCTGCCTGTCATCTGCTTGACAATTGCCAGCTGTGCTGCGTAATTCCTGCCTGCTCAGCTGCTTGATTATTGCCAGCTGAGCAGCATGATTCCTCACACCTGAGTTCCATGATTATTGCCTGCTGACTGTTTGATTCGTGCCTACTCAGCTCTTTGTTTAGCCTCCAGAGGCACATGATCAGTGTATGATAGCAAACATGATCAGCGCATGATCAGTCACATGATCAGCGCCATTAAGTCACGTGATCACTACATGATAGTCATGTGATCAGTCCATGCTCAGTCACGGTATCAGTGCATGATCAGCCACGTGATCAGTGCATGATCTGTCACAAGATGTATGATCATCCACGTGATCAGTGCATGGCAGTCATGTGATCAGTGCATGATATAGACGTGATCAGTGCATGATCAGTCACGTGATCAGTGCATGATAGCCACGTGATCAGTGCATGATCAGTCACGTGATCATGTGTGATCAGCCACGTGATCAGTGCATGATCAGCCACGTGATCAGTGCATGATCAGTTACGTGATCAGTGCATGATCAGTCACGTGACCAGTACATGATAGCTACGTGATCATTGCATGATCAGCCACGTGATCAGTGCATGATAGCCACGTGATCAGTGCATGATAGCCACGTGATCAGTGCATGATCAGTCATGTGATCGTGTGTGATCAGCCACGTGATCAGTGCATGATATCCACGTGATCAGTGCATGACAGCCACGTGATCAGTGCATGATAGCCACGTGATCAGTGCATGATCAGTCACGTGATACATGTGTGATCAGCCACGTGATCAGTGCATGATAGCCACGTGATCAGTGCATGATCAATTACGTGATCAGTGCATGATCAGTCACGTGACCAGTACATGGTTGCTACGTGATCGTTGCATGATCAGCCACGTGAGCAGCATGATAGCCACGTGATCAGTGCATGATCAGTCACGTGATCAGTACATGATCAGTCACGTGAACAGTGCATGATCATTCGTGATCTTTGCATGATCAGTCACGTTACCAGTATATGGTTGCTCGTGATCATTCCATGACGAGCCACGTGAGCAGTGCATGATAGCCACGTGATGTGTGCATGAGTTACGTGAGCAGAGTATGATCAGCCACGTGATCAGTGCATGAGTGCCACGTGATCAGTGCATGATATGTCACGTGACAGGTGTGTGATCAGCCACGTGAACAGTGCATGTTCAGCCACGTGATCAGTGCATGATAGCCACGTGATCAGTGCATGATCAGTTACGTGAGCAGTGTATGATCAGCCACGTGATCAGTGCATGGTCAGACACGTGAACAGTGTATGATCAGCCACGTGATCAGTGCATGATATCCAAGTGATCAGTGCATGATCATCACGTGATCAGTGTATGATCAGCCACGTGAACAGTGCATGCTCAGTCACGTGATCTGGGCCTGCTGAGCTGCGTGATTACTGTCTGCTCATCTGCTTGACAATTGCCAGCTGAGCTGCACGATTCCTGCCTGTCATCTGCTTGACAATTGCCAGCTGTGCTGCGTAATTCCTGCCTGCTCAGCTGCTTGATTATTGCCAGCTGAGCAGCATGATTCCTCACACCTGAGTTCCATGATTATTGCCTGCTGACTGTTTGATTCGTGCCTACTCAGCTCTTTGTTTACCTCCAGAGGCACATGATCAGTGTATGATAGCAAACATGATCAGCGCATGATCAGTCACATGATCAGCGCCATTAAGTCACGTGATCACTACATGATAGTCATGTGATCAGTCCATGCTCAGTCACGGTATCAGTGCATGATCAGCCACGTGATCAGTGCATGATCTGTCACAAGATTAGTGTATGATCATCCACGTGATCAGTGCATGGGCAGTCATGTGATCAGTGCATGATATAGACGTGATCAGTGCATGATCAGTCTCGTGATCAGTGCATGATAGCCACGTGATCAGTGCATGATCAGTCACCTGATGGGTGTATGATCATTCACGTGACCTGTACATGGTAGCTACATGATCATTGCATGATCAGCCACGTGAGTAGTGCATGATAGCCACGTGATCACTGCATGATCAGTCACGTGATCAGTGCATGATCAGTCATGTGACCAGTACATGGTAGCTGCGTGATCATGGCATGATCAGCCACGTGAGCAGTGCATGATAGCCACGTGATCAGTGCATGATCAGACACGTGATCAGTGCATGATCAGTCACGTGATCAGTGCATGATCAGCCACGTGATCAGTGCATGATCAGGCACGTGATCAGTGTATGATCAGCCACGTGATCAGTGCATGATAGCCACGTGATCAGTGCATGATCATCACGTGATCAGTGCATGATCAGTTACGTGATCAGTGCATGATCAGCCACGTGATCAGTGCATGATCAATTCGTGATCAGTGCATGATCAGTCACGTGATCAGTACATGGTAGCTACGTGATCATTGCATGATCAGCCACGTGATCAGTGCATGATAGCCACGTGATCAGTGCATGATAGCCACGTGATCAGTGCATGATCAGTCATGTGATCAGTGTGATCAGCCACGTGATCAGTGCATGATCAGTCACGTGATCAGTGCATGATCAGCCACGTGATCAGTGCATGATCAGTCATGTGATCAGTGCATGATATACGTGAACAGTGCATGATCAGTCACGTGATCAGTGCATGATAGCCACGTGATCAGTGCATGATCAGTCACGTGATCAGTGCATGATCAGTCACGTGACCAGTACATGTAGCTACGTGATCATTGCATGATCAGCCACGTGATAGTGCATGATAGCCACGTGATCAGTGCATGATCAGTCACTGATCAGTGCATGATCAGTCATGATCAGTGCATGATAGTGACGTGATCATGGCATGATCAGCCACGTGATCAGTGCATGATAGCCACGTGATCAGTGCATGATCAGCCACGTGATCAGTGCATGATCAGTCACGTGATCAGTGCATGATCAGCCACGTGATCAGTGCATGATCAGGCACGTGATCAGTGTATGTCATCCACGTGATCAGTGCATGATAGCCACGTGATCAGTGCATGATCAGTCACGTGATCAGTGCATGATCAGTTACGTGATCAGTGCATGATCAGCCACGTGATCAGTGCATGATCAGCCACGTGATCAGTGCATGATCAATTACGTGATCAGTGCATGATCAGTCACGTGATCAGTGCATGATAGCTCGTGATCAGTGCATGATCAGCCACGTGATCAGTGCATGGCCACGTGATCAGTGCATGAGCCACGTGATCAGTGCATGATCAGTCACGTGATCATGTGTGATCAGCCACGTGATCAGTGCATGATCAGCCACGTGATCAGTGCATGATCAATTACGTGATCAGTGCATGATCAGTCACGTGACCAGTATGGCTATGTGATCATTGCATGATCAGCCACGTGATCAGTGCATGATAGCCACGTGATCAGTGCATGATAGCCACGTGATCAGTGCATGATCAGTCATGTGATACGTGTGATCAGCCACGTGATCAGTGCATGATATCCACGTGATCAGTGCATGACAGCCACGTGATCAGTGCATGATAGCCACGTGATCAGTGCATGATCAGTCACGTGATACATGTGTGATCAGCCACGTGATCAGTGCATGATGAGCCACGTGATCAGTGCAGATCAATTACGTGATCAGTGCATGATCAGTCACGTGACCAGTACATGGTTGCTACGTGATGGTTGCATGATCAGCCACGTGAGCAGGCATGATAGCCACGTGATCAGTGCATGATCAGTCACGTGATCAGTGCATGATCAGTCACGTGAACAGTGCATGATCATTTACGTGATCTTTGCATGATCAGTCACGTGACCAGTATATGGTTGCCACGTGATCAGTGCATGAGCCACGTGAGCAGTGCATGATAGCCACGTGATCAGTGCATGAGTTACGTGAGCAGGTATGATCAGCCACGTGATCAGTGCATGAGTGCCACGTGATCAGTGCATGATATGTCACGTGACAGGTGTGTGATCAGCCACGTGAACAGTGCATGTTCAGCCACGTGATCAGTGCATGATAGCCACGTGATCAGTGCATGATCAGTTACGTGAGCAGTGTATGATCAGCCACGTGATCAGTGCATGGTCAGACACGTGAACAGTGTATGATCAGCCACGTGATCAGTGCATGATATCCAAGTGATCAGTGCATGATCATCACGTGATCAGTGTATGATCAGCCACGTGAACAGTGCATGCTCAGTCACGTGATCTGGGCCTGCTGAGCTGCGTGATTACTGTCTGCTCATCTGCTTGACAATTGCCAGCTGAGCTGCACGATTCCTGCCTGTCATCTGCTTGACAATTGCCAGCTGTGCTGCGTAATTCCTGCCTGCTCAGCTGCTTGATTATTGCCAGCTGAGCAGCATGATTCCTCACACCTGAGTTCCATGATTATTGCCTGCTGACTGTTTGATTCGTGCCTACTCAGCTCTTTGTTTATTGCCTCCAGAGGCACATGATCAGTGTATGATAGCAAACATGATCAGCGCATGATCAGTCACATGATCAGCGCCATTAAGTCACGTGATCACTACATGATAGTCATGTGATCAGTCCATGCTCAGTCACGGTATCAGTGCATGATCAGCCACGTGATCAGTGCATGATCTGTCACAAGATTAGTGTATGATCATCCACGTGATCAGTGCATGGGCAGTCATGTGATCAGTGCATGATATAGGCGTGAACAGTGCATGATCAGTCTCGTGATCAGTGCATGATAGCCACGTGATCAGTGCATGATCAGTCACCTGATGGGTGTATGATCATTCACGTGACCTGTACATGGTAGCTACATGATCATTGCATGATCAGCCACGTGAGTAGTTCATGATAGCCACGTGATCACTGCATGATCAGTCACGTGATCAGTGCATGATCAGTCATGTGACCAGTACATGGTAGCTGCGTGATCATGGCATGATCAGCCACGTGAGCAGTGCATGATAGCCACGTGATCAGTGCATGATCAGACACGTGATCAGTGCATGATCAGTCACGTGATCAGTGCATGATCAGCCACGTGATCAGTGCATGACCAGGCACGTGATCAGTGTATGTCAGCCACGTGATCAGTGCATGATAGCCACGTGATCAGTGCATGATCAGTCACGTGATCAGTGCATGATCAGTCATGTGATCAGTGTATGATCAGCCACGTGATCAGTGCATGATCAGCCACGTGATCAGTGCATGATCAATTACGTGATCAGTGCATGATCAGTCACGTGATCAGTGCATGGTAGCTACGTGATCATTGCATGATCAGCCACGTGATCAGTGCATGATAGCCACGTGATCAGTGCATGATAGCCACGTGATCAGTGCATGATCAGTCACGTGATCATGTGTGATCAGCCACGTGATCAGTGCATGATCAGCCACGTGATCAGTGCATGATCAATTACGTGATCAGTGCATGATCAGTCACGTGACCAGTGCATGGTAGCTATGTGATCATTGCATGATCAGCCACGTGATCAGTGCATGATAGCCACGTGATCAGTGCATGATCAGCCGTGATCAGTGCATGATCAGTCATGTGATCGTGTGTGATCAGCCACGTGATCAGTGCATGATATCCACGTGATCAGTGCATGACAGCCACGTGATCAGTGCATGATAGCCACGTGATCAGTGCATGATCAGTCACGTGATACATGTGTGATCAGCCACGTGATCAGTGCATGATGAGCCACGTGATCAGTGCAGGATCAATTACGTGATCAGTGCATGATCAGTCACGTGACCAGTACATGGTTGCTACGTGATCGTTGCATGATCAGCCACGTGAGCAGTGCATGATAGCCACGTGATCAGTGCATGATCAGTCACGTGATCAGTACATGATCAGTCACGTGAACAGTGCATGATCATTTACGTGATCTTTGCATGATCAGTCACGTGACCAGTATATGGTTGCTACGTGATCATTCCATGACGAGCCACGTGAGCAGTGCATGATAGCCACGTGATGTGTGCATGAGTTACGTGAGCAGAGTATGATCAGCCACGTGATCAGTGCATGAGTGCCACGTGATCAGTGCATGATATGTCACATGACAGGTGTGTGATCAGCCACGTGAACAGTGCATGTTCAGCCACGTGATCAGTGCATGATAGCCACGTGATCAGTGCATGATCAGTTACCTGAGCAGTGTATGATCTGCCACGTGATCACTTCATGGTCAGACACGTGATCAGTGTATGATCAGCCACGTGATCAGTGCATGATATCCAAGTGATCAGTGCATGCTCAGTCACGTGATCTGGGCCTGCTGAGCTGCGTGATTACTGTCTGCTCATCTGCTTGACAATTGCCAGCTGAGCTGCACGATTCCTGCCTGTCATCTGCTTGACAATTGCCAGCTGTGCTGCGTAATTCCTGCCTGCTCAGCTGCTTAATTATTGCCAGCTGAGCAGCATGATTCCTCACACCTGAGTTCCATGATTGGTGCCTGCTGACTGTTTGATTCGTGCCTACTCAGCTCTTTGTTTATTGCCTCCAGAGGCACATGATCAGTGTATGATAGCAAACATGATCAGCGCATGATCAGTCACATGATCAGCGCCATTAAGTCACGTGATCACTACATGATAGTCATGTGATCAGTCCATGCTCAGTCACGGTATCAGTGCATGATCAGCCACGTGATCAGTGCATGATCTGTCACAAGATTAGTGTATGATCATCCACGTGATCAGTGCATGGGCAGTCATGTGATCAGTGCATGATATAGGCGTGATCAGTGCATGATCAGTCTCGTGATCAGTGCATGATAGCCACGTGATCAGTGCATGATCAGTCACCTGATGGGTGTATGATCATTCACGTGACCTGTACATGGTAGCTACATGATCATTGCATGATCAGCCACGTGAGTAGTGCATGATAGCCACGTGATCACTGCATGATCAGTCACGTGATCAGTGCATGATCAGTCATGTGACCAGTGCATGGTAGCTGCGTGATCATGGCATGATCAGCCACGTGAGCAGTGCATGATAGCCACGTGATCAGTGCATGATCAGACACGTGATCAGTGCATGATCAGTCACGTGATCAGTGCATGATCAGCCACGTGATCAGTGCATGACCAGGCACGTGATCAGTGCATGATCAGCCACGTGATCAGTGCATGATAGCCACGTGATCAGTGCATGATCAGTCACGTGATCAGTGCATGATCAGTTACGTGATCAGTGCATGATCAGCCACGTGATCAGTGCATGATCAGCCACGTGATCAGTGCATGATCAATTACGTGATCAGTGCATGATCAGTCACGTGACCAGTACATGGTAGCCACGTGATCATTGCATGATCAGCCACGTGATCAGTGCATGATAGCCACGTGATCAGTGCATGATAGCCACGTGATCAGTGCATGATCAGTCCACGTGATCAGTGTGATCAGCCACGTGATCAGTGCATGATCAGCCACGTGATCAGTGCATGATCAGCCACGTGATCAGTGCATGATAGCCACGTGATCAGTGCATGATCAGTTACGTGAGCAGTGTATGATCAGCCACGTGATCAGTGCATGTCAGACACGTGATCAGTGTATGATCAGCCACGTGATCAGTGCATGATATCCAAGTGATCAGTGCATGATCATAACGTGATCAGTGTATGATCAGCCACGTGAACCGTGCATGCTCAGTCACGTGATCAGGGCCTGCTGAGCTGCGTGATTACTGTCTGCTCATCTGCTTGACAATTGCCAGCTGAGCTGCACGATTCCTGCCTGTCATCTGCTTGACAATTGCCAGCTGTGCTGCGTAATTCCTGCCTGCTCAGCTGCTTGATTATTGCAAGCTGAGCAGCATGATTCCTCACACCTGAGTTCCATGATCATTGCCTGCTGACTGTTTGATTCGTGCCTACTCAGCTCTTTGATCATTGCCTCCAGAGGCACATGATCAGTGTATGATAGCAAACATGATCAGCGCATGATCAGTCACATGATCAGCGCCATTAAGTCACGTGATCACTACATGATAGTCATGTGATCAGTCCATGCTCAGTCACGGTATCAGTGCATGATCAGCCACGTGATCAGTGCATGATCTGTCACATGATTAGTGTATGATCATCACGTGATCAGTGCATGGGCAGTCATGTGATCAGTGCATGATATAGCGTGATCAGTGCATGATCAGTCTCGTGATCAGTGCATGATAGCCACGTGATCAGTGCATGATCAGTCACCTGATGGGTGCATGATCATTCACGTGACCTGTACATGGTAGCTACATGATCATTGCATGATCAGCCACGTGAGTAGTGCATGATAGCCACGTGATCACTGCATGATCAGTCACGTGATCAGTGCATGATCAGTCATGTGACCAGTACATGGTAGCTGCGTGATCATGGCATGATCAGCCACGTGAGCAGTGCATGATAGCCACGTGATCAGTGCATGATCAGACACGTGATCAGTGCATGATCAGTCACGTGATCAGTGCATGATCAGCCACGTGATCAGTGCATGATCAGGCACGTGATCAGTGTATGTCAGCCACGTGATCAGTGCATGATAGCCACGTGATCAGTGCATGATCAGTCACGTGATCAGTGCATGATCAGTCACGTGATCAGTGCATGATCAGCCACGTGATCAGTGCATGATCAGCCACGTGATCAGTGCATGATCAATTCGTGATCAGTGCATGATCAGTCACGTGATCAGTGCATGATAGCTCGTGATCAGTGCATGATCAGCCACGTGATCAGTGCATGATAGCCACGTGATCAGTGCATGCCACGTGATCAGTGCATGATCAGTCACGTGATCATGTGTGATCAGCCACGTGATCAGTGCATGATCAGCCACGTGATCAGTGCATGATCAGTTCGTGATCAGTGCATGATCAGTCACGTGATCAGTGCATGTAGCTACGTGATCATTGCATGATCAGCACGTGATCAGTGCATGATAGCCACGTGATCAGTGCATGATAGCCACGTGATCAGTGCATGATCAGTCATGTGATATGTGTGATCAGCCACGTGATCAGTGCATGATATCCACGTGATCAGTGCATGACAGCCACGTGATCAGTGCATGATAGCCACGTGATCAGTGCATGATCAGTCACGTGATCATGTGTGATCAGCCACGTGATCAGTGCATGATGACACGTGATCAGTGCAGGATCAATTACGTGATCAGTGCATGATCAGTCACGTGACCAGTACATGGTTGCTACGTGATCGTTGCATGATCAGCCACGTGAGCAGTGCATGATAGCCACGTGATCAGTGCATGATCAGTCACGTGATCAGTACATGATCAGTCACGTGAACAGTGCATGATCATTTACGTGATCTTTGCATGATCAGTCACGTGACCAGTATATGGTTGCTACGTGATCATTCCATGACCACGTGAGCAGTGCATGATAGCCACGTGATGTGTGCATGAGTTACGTGAGCAGAGTATGATCAGCCACGTGATCAGTGCATGAGTGCCACGTGATCAGTGCATGATATGTCACGTGACAGGTGTGTGATCAGCCACGTGAACAGTGCATGTTCAGCCACGTGATCAGTGCATGATAGCCACGTGATCAGTGCATGATCAGTTACGTGAGCAGTGTATGATCAGCCACGTGATCAGTGCATGATCAGACACGTGAACAGTGTATGATCAGCCACGTGATCAGTGCATGATATCCAAGTGATCAGTGCATGATCATCACGTGATCAGTGTATGATCAGCCACGTGAACAGTGCATGCTCAGTCACGTGATCAGGGCCTGCTGAGCTGCGTGATTACTGTCTGCTCATCTGCTTGACAATTGCCAGCTGAGCTGCACGATTCCTGCCTGTCATCTGCTTGACATTGCCAGCTGTGCTGCGTAATTCCTGCCTGCTCAGCTGCTTGATTATTGCCAGCTGAGCAGCATGATTCCTCACACCTGAGTTCCATGATTATTGCCTGCTGACTGTTTGATTCGTGCCTACTCAGCTCTTTGTTTATTGCCTCCAGAGGCACATGATCAGTGTATGATAGCAAACATGATCAGCGCATGATCAGTCACATGATCAGCGCCATTAAGTCACGTGATCACTACATGATAGTCATGTGATCAGTCATGCTCAGTCACGGTATCAGTGCATGATCAGCCACGTGATCAGTGCATGATAGCTACGTGATCAGTGCATGATCAGCCACGTGATCAGTGCATGATAGCCACGTGATCAGTGCATGATAGCCACGTGATCAGTGCATGATCAGTCACGTGATCAGTGCATGATCAGCCACGTGATCAGTGCATGATCAGTCACGTGATCAGTGTATGATCATCCACGTGATCAGTGCATGCAGTCATGTGATCAGTGCATGATATAGACGTGATCAGTGCATGATCAGTCACGTGATCAGTGCATGATAGCCACGTGATCAGTGCATGATCAGTCACGTGATCAGTGCATGATCAGTCACGTGATCAGTACATGGTAGCTGTGATCAGTGCATGATCAGCCACGTGATCAGTGCATGATAGCCACGTGATCAGTGCATGATCAGTCACGTGATCAGTGCATGATCAGTCATGTGACCAGTACATGGTAGCTGCGTGATCATGGCATGATCAGCCACGTGATCAGTGCATGATAGCCACGTGATCAGTGCATGATCAGCCACGTGATCAGTGCATGATCAGTCACGTGATCAGTGCATGATCAGCCACGTGATCAGTGCATGATCAGCCACGTGATCAGTGTATGATCAGCCACGTGATCAGTGCATGATAGCCACGTGATCAGTGCATGATCATCACGTGATCAGTGCATGATCAGTCATGTGATCAGTGCATGATCAGCCACGTGATCAGTGCATGATCAGCCACGTGATCAGTGCATGATCAGTCACGTGATCAGTGCATGATCAGTCACGTGATCAGTGCATGATAGCTACGTGATCAGTGCATGATCAGCCACGTGATCAGTGCATGACAGCCACGTGATCAGTGCATGATAGCCACGTGATCAGTGCATGATCAGTCACGTGATCATGTGTGATCAGCCACGTGATCAGTGCATGATCAGCCACGTGATCAGTGCATGATCAATTACGTGATCAGTGCATGATCAGTCACGTGACCAGTACATGGTAGCTATGTGATCATTGCATGATCAGCCACATGATCAGTGCATGATAGCCACGTGATCAGTGCATGATAGCCACGTGATCAGTGCATGATCAGTCATGTGATCGTGTGTGATCAGCCACGTGATCAGTGCATGATATCCACGTGATCAGTGCATGACAGCCACGTGATCAGTGCATGATAGCCACGTGATCAGTGCATGATCAGTCACGTGATACATGTGTGATCAGCCACGTGATCAGTGCATGATGAGCCACGTGATCAGTGCAGGATCAATTACGTGATCAGTGCATGATCAGTCACGTGACCAGTACATGGTTGCTACGTGATCGTTGCATGATCAGCCACGTGAGCAGAGCATGATAGCCACGTGATCAGTGCATGATCAGTCACGTGATCAGTACATGATCAGTCACGTGAACAGTGCATGATCATTCACGTGATCTTTGCATGATCAGTCACGTGACCAGTATATGGTTGCTCGTGATCATTCCATGACGAGCCACGTGAGCAGTGCATGATAGCCACGTGATGTGTGCATGAGTTACGTGAGCAGAGTATGATCAGCCACGTGATCAGTGCATGAGTGCCACGTGATCAGTGCATGATATGTCACGTGACAGGTGTGTGATCAGCCACGTGAACAGTGCATGTTCAGCCACGTGATCAGTGCATGATAGCCACGTGATCAGTGCATGATCAGTTACGTGAGCAGTGTGTGATCAGCCACGTGATCAGTGCATGGTCAGACACGTGAACAGTGTATGATCAGCCACGTGATCAGTGCATGATATCCAAGTGATCAGTGCATGATCATCACGTGATCAGTGTATGATCAGCCACGTGAACAGTGCATGCTCAGTCACGTGATCTGGGCCTGCTGAGCTGCGTGATTACTGTCTGCTCATCTGCTTGACAATTGCCAGCTGAGCTGCACGATTCCTGCCTGTCATCTGCTTGACAATTGCCAGCTGTGCTGCGTAATTCCTGCCTGCTCAGCTGCTTGATTATTGCCAGCTGAGCAGCATGATTCCTCACACCTGAGTTCCATGATTATTGCCTGCTGACTGTTTGATTCGTGCCTACTCAGCTCTTTGTTTATTGCCTCCAGAGGCACATGATCAGTGTATGATAGCAAACATGATCAGCGCATGATCAGTCACATGATCAGCGCCATTAAGTCACGTGATCACTACATGATAGTCATGTGATCAGTCCATGCTCAGTCACGGTATCAGTGCATGATCAGCCACGTGATCAGTGCATGATCTGTCACAAGATTAGTGTATGATCATCCACGTGATCAGTGCATGGGCAGTCATGTGATCAGTGCATGATATAGACGTGATCAGTGCATGATCAGTCTCGTGATCAGTGCATGATAGCCACGTGATCAGTGCATGATCAGTCACCTGATGGGTGTATGATCATTCACGTGACCTGTACATGGTAGCTACATGATCATTGCATGATCAGCCACGTGAGTAGTGCATGATAGCCACGTGATCACTGCATGATCAGTCACGTGATCAGTGCATGATCAGTCATGTGACCAGTACATGGTAGCTGCGTGATCATGGCATGATCAGCCACGTGAGCAGTGCATGATAGCCACGTGATCAGTGCATGATCAGACACGTGATCAGTGCATGATCAGTCACGTGATCAGTGCATGATCAGCCACGTGATCAGTGCATGATCAGGCAGTCAGTGCATGATCAGCCAGTGATCAGTGCATGATAGCCACGTGATCAGTGCATGATCAGTCACGTGATCAGTGCATGATCAGTTACGTGATCAGTGCATGATCAGCCACGTGATCAGTGCATGATCAGCCACGTGATCAGTGCATGATCAATTACGTGATCAGTGCATGATCAGTCACGTGACCAGTACATGATAGCTACGTGATCATTGCATGATCAGCCACGTGATCAGTGCATGACAGCCACGTGATCAGTGCATGATAGCCACGTGATCAGTGCATGATCAGTCACGTGATCATGTGTGATCAGCCACGTGATCAGTGCATGATAGCCACGTGATCAGTGCATGATCAGCCACGTGATCAGTGCATGATCAGTCACGTGATCAGTGCATGATAGCTACGTGATCAGTGCATGATCAGCCACGTGATCAGTGCATGATAGCCACGTGATCAGTGCATGATCAGCCACGTGATCAGTGCATGATCAGTCACGTGATCAGTGCATGATCAGCCACGTGATCAGTGCATGATATCCACGTGATCAGTGCATGATCAGCCACGTGATCAGTGCATGATAGCCACGTGATCAGTGCATGATCAGTCACGTGATCATGTGTGATCAGCCACGTGATCAGTGCATGATCAGCCACGTGATCAGTGCATGATCATTACGTGATCAGTGCATGATCAGTCCACGTGATCAGTGCATGATCAGCTCGTGATCATTGCATGATCAGCCACGTGATCAGTGCATGATAGCCACGTGATCAGTGCATGATCAGTCACGTGATCAGTGCATGATCAGTCACGTGATCAGTGCATGATCAGCCACGTGATCAGTGCATGATCAGTCACGTGATCAGTATATGATTGCCACGTGATCAGTGCATGATGAGCCACGTGATCAGTGCATGATGCCACGTGATCAGTGCATGATCACGTGATCAGAGTATGATCAGCCACGTGATCAGTGCATGAGTGCCACGTGATCAGTGCATGATAGTCACGTGATCAGTGCATGATCAGCCACGTGATCAGTGCATGATCAGCCACGTGATCAGTGCATGATATCCACGTGATCAGTGCATGACAGCCACGTGATCAGTGCATGAGAGCCACGTGATCAGTGCATGATCAGTCACGTGATACATGTGTGATCAGCCACGTGATCAGTGCATGATGAGCCACGTGATCAGTGCATGATCAATTACGTGATCAGTGCATGATCAGTCACGTGACCAGTACATGGTTGCTACGTGATCGTTGCATGATCAGCCACGTGAGCAGTGCATGATAGCCACGTGATCAGTGCATGATCAGTCACGTGATCAGTGCATGATCAGTCACGTGATCAGTGCATGATCATTTACGTGATCTTTGCATGATCAGTCACGTGACCAGTATATGGTTGCTACGTGATCATTCCATGACGAGCCACGTGAGCAGTGCATGATAGCCACGTGATGTGTGCATGAGTTACGTGAGCAGAGTATGATCAGCCACGTGATCAGTGCATGAGTGCCACGTGATCAGTGCATGATATGTCACGTGACAGGTGTGTGATCAGCCACGTGAACAGTGCATGTTCAGCCACGTGATCAGTGCATGATAGCCACGTGATCAGTGCATGATCAGTTACGTGAGCAGTGTATGATCAGCCACGTGATCAGTGCATGGTCAGACACGTGAACAGTGTATGATCAGCCACGTGATCAGTGCATGATATCCAAGTGATCAGTGCATGATCATCACGTGATCAGTGTATGATCAGCCACGTGAACAGTGCATGCTCAGTCACGTGATCTGGGCCTGCTGAGCTGCGTGATTACTGTCTGCTCATCTGCTTGACAATTGCCAGCTGAGCTGCACGATTCCTGCCTGTCATCTGCTTGACAATTGCCAGCTGTGCTGCGTAATTCCTGCCTGCTCAGCTGCTTGATTATTGCCAGCTGAGCAGCATGATTCCTCACACCTGAGTTCCATGATTATTGCCTGCTGACTGTTTGATTCGTGCCTACTCAGCTCTTTGTTTATTGCCTCCAGAGGCACATGATCAGTGTATGATAGCAAACATGATCAGCGCATGATCAGTCACATGATCAGCGCCATTAAGTCACGTGATCACTACATGATAGTCATGTGATCAGTCCATGCTCAGTCACGGTATCAGTGCATGATCAGCCACGTGATCAGTGCATGATCTGTCACAAGATTAGTGTATGATCATCCACGTGATCAGTGCACGGGCAGTCATGTGATCAGTGCATATAGGCGTGAACAGTGCATGATCAGTCTCGTGATCAGTGCATGATAGCCACGTGATCAGTGCATGATCAGTCACCTGATGGGTGTATGATCATTCACGTGACCTGTACATGGTAGCTACATGATCATTGCATGATCAGCCACGTGATAGTTCATGATACACGTGATCACTGCATGATCAGTCACGTGATCAGTGCATGATCAGTCATGTGACCAGTACATGGTAGCTGCGTGATCATGGCATGATCAGCCACGTGAGCAGTGCATGATAGCCACGTGATCAGTGCATGATCAGCCACGAGATCAGTGCATGATCAGTCACGTGATCAGTGCATGATCAGCCACGTGATCAGTGCATGATCAGCACGTGATCAGTGTATGTCAGCCACGTGATCAGTGCATGATAGCCACGTGATCAGTGCATGATCAGTCACGTGATCAGTGCATGATCAGTTATGTGATCAGTGCATGATCAGCCACGTGATCAGTGCATGATCAGTACATGATCAGTGCATGATCAGTGTGATCAGTGCATGATCAGTCACGTGATCAGTGCATGTATGCGTGATCAGTGCATGATCAGCCATGATCAGTGCATGACAGCCACGTGATCAGTGCATGAATACGTGATCAGTGCATGATCAGTCACGTGATCATGTGTGATCAGCCACGTGATCAGTGCATGATCAGCCACGTGATCAGTGCATGATCAGTTACGTGATCAGTGCATGATCAGTCACGTGATCAGTGCATGGTAGCTATGTGATCATTGCTGATCAGCCACGTGATCAGTGCATGATAGCCCACGTGATCAGTGCATGATAGCCACGTGATCAGTGCATGATCAGTCATGTGATACGTGTGTGATCAGCCACGTGATCAGTGCATGATATCCACGTGATCAGTGCATGACAGCCACGTGATCAGTGCATGAGAGCCACGGATCAGTGCATGATCAGTCACGTGATACATGTGTGATCAGCCACGTGATCAGTGCATGATGAGCCACGTGATCAGTGCAGGATCAATTACGTGATCAGTGCATGATCAGTCACGTGACCAGTACATGGTTGCTACGTGATCGTTGCATGATCAGCCACGTGAGCAGAGCATGATAGCCACGTGATCAGTGCATGATCAGTCACGTGATCAGTACATGATCAGTCACGTGAACAGTGCATGATCATTTACGTGATCTTTGCATGATCAGTCACGTGACCAGTATATGGTTGCTACGTGATCATTCCATGACGAGCCACGTGAGCAGTGCATGATAGCCACGTGATGTGTGCATGAGTTACGTGAGCAGAGTATGATCAGCCACGTGATCAGTGCATGAGTGCCACGTGATCAGTGCATGATATGTCACGTGACAGGTGTGTGATCAGCCACGTGAACAGTGCATGTTCAGCCACGTGATCAGTGCATGATAGCCACGTGATCAGTGCATGATCAGTTACGTGAGCAGTGTATGATCAGCCACGTGATCAGTGCATGGTCAGACACGTGAACAGTGTATGATCAGCCACGTGATCAGTGCATGATATCCAAGTGATCAGTGCATGATCATCACGTGATCAGTGTATGATCAGCCACGTGAACAGTGCATGCTCAGTCACGTGATCTGGGCCTGCTGAGCTGCGTGATTACTGTCTGCTCATCTGCTTGACAATTGCCAGCTGAGCTGCACGATTCCTGCCTGTCATCTGCTTGACAATTGCCAGCTGTGCTGCGTAATTCCTGCCTGCTCAGCTGCTTGATTATTGCCAGCTGAGCAGCATGATTCCTCACACCTGAGTTCCATGATTATTGCCTGCTGACTGTTTGATTCGTGCCTACTCAGCTCTTTGTTTATTGCCTCCAGAGGCACATGATCAGTGTATGATAGCAAACATGATCAGCGCATGATCAGTCACATGATCAGCGCCATTAAGTCACGTGATCACTACATGATAGTCATGTGATCAGTCCATGCTCAGTCACGGTATCAGTGCATGATCAGCCACGTGATCAGTGCATGATCTGTCACAAGATTAGTGTATGATCATCCACGTGATCAGTGCATGGGCAGTCATGTGATCAGTGCATGATATGACGTGATCAGTGCATGATCAGTCTCGTGATCAGTGCATGATAGCCACGTGATCAGTGCATGATCAGTCACCTGATGGGTGTATGATCATTCACGTGACCTGTACATGGTAGCTACATGATCATTGCATGATCAGCCACGTGAGTAGTGCATGATAGCCACGTGATCACTGCATGATCAGTCACGTGATCAGTGCATGATCAGTCATGTGACCAGTACATGGTAGCTGCGTGATCATGGCATGATCAGCCACGTGAGCAGTGCATGATAGCCACGTGATCAGTGCATGATCAGACACGTGATCAGTGCATGATCAGTCACGTGATCAGTGCATGATCAGCCACGTGATCAGTGCATGATCAGGCACGTGATCAGTGCATGTCCAGCCAAGTGATCAGTGCATGATAGCCACGTGATCAGTGCATGATCAGTCACGTGATCAGTGCATGATCAGTTACGTGATCAGTGCATGATCAGCCACGTGATCAGTGCATGATCAATTACGTGATCAGTGCATGATCAGTCACGTGACCAGTACATGGTAGCTACGTGATCATTGCATGATCAGCCACGTGATCAGTGCATGATAGCCACGTGATCAGTGCATGATAGCCACGTGATCAGTGCATGATCAGTCATGTGATACGTGTGTGATCAGCCACGTGATCAGTGCATGATCTGTCACGTGATCAGTGCATGATCAGCCACGTGATCAGTGCATGGGCAGTCATGTGATCAGTGCATGATATAGCCGTGATCAGTGCATGATCAGTCACGTGATCAGTGCATGATAGCCACGTGATCAGTGCATGATCAGTCACGTGATCAGTGTATGATCATTCACGTGATCAGTACATGGTAGCTACGTGATCAGTGCATGATCAGCCACGTGATAGTGCATGATAGCCACGTGATCAGTGCATGATCAGTCACGTGATCAGTGCATGATCAGTCATGTGATCAGTGCATGGTAGCTGCGTGATCATGGCATGATCAGCCACGTGAGCAGTGCATGATAGCCACGTGATCAGTGCATGATCAGTCACGTGATCAGTGCATGATCAGTCACGTGATCAGTGCATGATCAGCCACGTGATCAGTGCATGATCAGCACGTGATCAGTGTATGATCAGCCACGTGATCAGTGCATGATAGCCACGTGATCAGTGCATGATCAGTCACGTGATCAGTGCATGATCAGTCATGTGATCAGTGTATGATCAGCCACGTGATCAGTGCATGATCAGCCACGTGATCAGTGCATGATCATTCGTGATCAGTGCATGATCAGTCACGTGATCAGTGCATGATAGCTACGTGATCAGTGCATGATCAGCCACGTGATCAGTGCATGCATAGCGTGATCAGTGCATGATAGCCACGTGATCAGTGCATGATCAGTCACGTGATCATGTGCATGATCAGCCACGTGATCAGTGCATGATCAGCCACGTGATCAGTGCATGATCAATCACGTGATCAGTGCATGATCAGTCACGTGACCAGTACATGGTAGCTACGTGATCATTGCATGATCAGCCACGTGATCAGTGCATGATAGCCACGTGATCAGTGCATGATAGCCACGTGATCAGTGCATGATCAGTCATGTGATCGTGTGTGATCAGCCACGTGATCAGTGCATGATATCCACGTGATCAGTGCATGACAGCACGTGATCAGTGCATGATCAGTCACGTGATACATGTGTGATCAGCCACGTGATCAGTGCATGATGAGCCACGTGATCAGTGCAGGATCAATTCGTGATCAGTGCATGATCAGTCACGTGACCAGTACATGGTTGCTACGTGATCGTTGCATGATCAGCCACGTGAGCAGAGCATGATAGCCACGTGATCAGTGCATGATCAGTCACGTGATCAGTACATGATCAGTCACGTGAACAGTGCATGATCATTTACGTGATCTTTGCATGATCAGTCACGTGACCAGTATATGGTTGCTACGTGATCATTCCATGACGAGCCACGTGAGCAGTGCATGATAGCCACGTGATGTGTGCATGAGTTACGTGAGCAGAGTATGATCAGCCACGTGATCAGTGCATGAGTGCCACGTGATCAGTGCATGATATGTCACGTGACAGGTGTGTGATCAGCCACGTGAACAGTGCATGTTCAGCCACGTGATCAGTGCATGATAGCCACGTGATCAGTGCATGATCAGTTACGTGAGCAGTGTATGATCAGCCACGTGATCAGTGCATGGTCAGACACGTGAACAGTGTATGATCAGCCACGTGATCAGTGCATGATATCCAAGTGATCAGTGCATGATCATCACGTGATCAGTGTATGATCAGCCACGTGAACAGTGCATGCTCAGTCACGTGATCTGGGCCTGCTGAGCTGCGTGATTACTGTCTGCTCATCTGCTTGACAATTGCCAGCTGAGCTGCACGATTCCTGCCTGTCATCTGCTTGACAATTGCCAGCTGTGCTGCGTAATTCCTGCCTGCTCAGCTGCTTGATTATTGCCAGCTGAGCAGCATGATTCCTCACACCTGAGTTCCATGATTATTGCCTGCTGACTGTTTGATTCGTGCCTACTCAGCTCTTTGTTTATTGCCTCCAGAGGCACATGATCAGTGTATGATAGCAAACATGATCAGCGCATGATCAGTCACATGATCAGCGCCATTAAGTCACGTGATCACTACATGATAGTCATGTGATCAGTCCATGCTCAGTCACGGTATCAGTGCATGATCAGCCACGTGATCAGTGCATGATCTGTCACAAGATTAGTGTATGATCATCCACGTGATCAGTGCATGGGCAGTCATGTGATCAGTGCATGATATAGACGTGATCAGTGCATGATCAGTCTCGTGATCAGTGCATGATAGCCACGTGATCAGTGCATGATCAGTCACCTGATGGGTGTATGATCATTCACGTGACCTGTACATGGTAGCTACATGATCATTGCATGATCAGCCACGTGAGTAGTGCATGATAGCCACGTGATCACTGCATGATCAGTCACGTGATCAGTGCATGATCAGTCATGTGACCAGTACATGGTAGCTGCGTGATCATGGCATGATCAGCCACGTGAGCAGTGCATGATAGCCACGTGATCAGTGCATGATCAGACACGTGATCAGTGCATGATCAGTCACGTGATCAGTGCATGATCAGCCACGTGATCAGTGCATGATCAGCCACGTGATCAGTGTATGTCAGCCACGTGATCAGTGCATGATAGCCACGTGATCAGTGCATGATCAGTCACGTGATACATGTGTGATCAGCCACGTGATCAGTGCATGATGAGCCACGTGATCAGTGCATGATCAATTACGTGATCAGTGCATGATCAGTCACGTGACCAGTACATGGTTGCTACGTGATCGTTGCATGATCAGCCACGTGAGCAGTGCATGATAGCCACGTGATCAGTGCATGATCAGTCACGTGATCAGTACATGATCAGTCACGTGAACAGTGCATGATCATTTACGTGATCAGTGCATGATCAGTCACGTGACCAGTATATGGTTGCTACGTGATCATTCCATGACGAGCCACGTGAGCAGTGCATGATAGCCACGTGATGTGTGCATGAGTTACGTGAGCAGAGTATGATCAGCCACGTGATCAGTGCATGAGTGCCACGTGATCAGTGCATGATATGTCACGTGACAGGTGTGTGATCAGCCACGTGAACAGTGCATGTTCAGCCACGTGATCAGTGCATGATAGCCACGTGATCAGTGCATGATCAGTTACGTGAGCAGTGTATGATCAGCCACGTGATCAGTGCATGGTCAGACACGTGAACAGTGTATGATCAGCCACGTGATCAGTGCATGATATCCAAGTGATCAGTGCATGCTCAGTCACGTGATCTGGGCCTGCTGAGCTGCGTGATTACTGTCTGCTCATCTGCTTGACAATTGCCAGCTGAGCTGCACGATTCCTGCCTGTCATCTGCTTGACAATTGCCAGCTGTGCTGCGTAATTCCTGCCTGCTCAGCTGCTTGATTATTGCCAGCTGAGCAGCATGATTCCTCACAGCTGAGTTCCATGATTATTGCCTGCTGACTGTTTGATTCGTGCCTACTCAGCTCTTTGTTTATTGCCTCCATAGGCACATGATCAGTGTATGATAGCAAACATGATCAGCGCATGATCAGTCACATGATCAGCGCCATTAAGTCACGTGATCACTACATGATAGTCATGTGATCAGTTCATGCTCAGTCACGGTATCAGTGCATGATCAGCCACGTGATCAGTGCATGATCTGTCACATGAGTAGTGTATGATCATCCACGTGATCAGTGCATGGGCAGTCATGTGATCAGTGCATGATATAGACGTGATCAGTGCATGATCAGTCTCGTGATCAGTGCATGATAGCCACGTGATCAGTGCATGATCAGTCACCTGATGGGTGTATGATCATTCACGTGACCTGTACATGGTAGCTACATGATCATTGCATGATCAGCCACGTGAGTAGTTCATGATAGCCACGTGATCACTGCATGATCAGTCACGTGATCAGTGCATGATCAGTCATGTGACCAGTACATGGTAGCTGCGTGATCATGGCATGATCAGCCACGTGAGCAGTGCATGATAGCCACGTGATCAGTGCATGATCAGACACGTGATCAGTGCATGATCAGTCACGTGATCAGTGCATGATCAGCCACGTGATCAGTGCATGACCAGGCACGTGATCAGTGTATGTCAGCCAAGTGATCAGTGCATGATAGCCACGTGATCAGTGCATGATCAGTCACGTGATCAGTGCATGATCAGTTATGTGATCAGTGTATGATCAGCCACGTGATCAGTGCATGATCAGCCACGTGATCAGTGCATGATCAATTACGTGATCAGTGCATGATCAGTCACGTGACCAGTACATGGTAGCTACGTGATCATTGCATGATCAGCCACATGATCAGTGCATGATAGCCACGTGATCAGTGCATGATAGCCACGTGATCAGTGCATGATCAGTCACGTGATCATGTGTGATCAGCCACGTGATCAGTGCATGATCAGCCACGTGATCAGTGCATGATCAGCCACGTGATCAGTGCATGATAGCCACGTGATCAGTGCATGATCAGTTACGTGAGCAGTGTATGATCAGCCACGTGATCAGTGCATGTCAGACACGTGATCAGTGCATGATCAGCCACGTGATCAGTGCATGATATCCAAGTGATCAGTGCATGATCATCACGTGATCAGTGTATGATCAGCCACGTGAACAGTGCATGCTCAGTCACGTGATCTGGGCCTGCTGAGCTGCGTGATTACTGTCTGCTCATCTGCTTGACAATTGCCAGCTGAGCTGCACGATTCCTGCCTGTCATCTGCTTGACAATTGCCAGCTGTGCTGCGTAATTCCTGCCTGCTCAGCTGCTTGATTATTGCCAGCTGAGCAGCATGATTCCTCACACCTGAGTTCCATGATTATTGCCTGCTGACTGTTTGATTCGTGCCTACTCAGCTCTTTGTTTATTGCCTCCAGAGGCACATGATCAGTGTATGATAGCAAACATGATCAGCGCATGATCAGTCACATGATCAGCGCCATTAAGTCACGTGATCACTACATGATAGTCATGTGATCAGTCCATGCTCAGTCACGGTATCAGTGCATGATCAGCCACGTGATCAGTGCATGATCTGTCACAAGATTAGTGTATGATCATCCACGTGATCAGTGCATGGGCAGTCATGTGATCAGTGCATGATATAGACGTGACAGTGCATGATCAGTCACGTGATCAGTGCATGATAGCCACGTGATCAGTGCATGATCAGTCACCTGATGGGTGTATGATCATTCACGTGACCTGTACATGGTAGCTACATGATCATTGCATGATCAGCCACGTGAGTAGTTCATGATAGCCACGTGATCACTGCATGATCAGTCACGTGATCAGTGCATGATCAGTCATGTGACCAGTACATGGTAGCTGCGTGATCATGGCATGATCAGCCACGTGAGCAGTGCATGATAGCCACGTGATCAGTGCATGATCAGTCACGTGATCAGTGCATGATCAGTCACGTGATCAGTGCATGATCAGCCACGTGATCAGTGCATGATCAGGCACGTGATCAGTGTATGATCAGCCACGTGATCAGTGCATGATAGCCACGTGATCAGTGCATGATCAGTCACGTGATCAGTGCATGATCAGTCATGTGATCAGTGCATGATCAGCCACGTGATCAGTGCATGATCAGCCACGTGATCAGTGCATGATCAGTGCACGTGATCAGTGCATGATCAGTCACGTGACCAGTGCATGATAGCTACGTGATCAGTGCATGATCAGCCACGTGATCAGTGCATGATAGCCACGTGATCAGTGCATGATAGCCACGTGATCAGTGCATGATCAGTCACGTGATCATGTGTGATCAGCCACGTGATCAGTGCATGATCAGCCACGTGATCAGTGCATGATCAATTACGTGATCAGTGCATGATCAGTCACGTGATCAGTGCATGGTAGCTACGTGATCATTGCATGATCAGCCACGTGATCAGTGCATGATAGCCACGTGATCAGTGCATGATAGCCACGTGATCAGTGCATGATCAGTCATGTGATCGTGTGTGATCAGCCACGTGATCAGTGCATGATATCCACGTGATCAGTGCATGCAGCCACGTGATCAGTGCATGATCAGTCACGTGATACATGTGTGATCAGCCACGTGATCAGTGCATGATGAGCCACGTGATCAGTGCAGGATCAATTACGTGATCAGTGCATGATCAGTCACGTGACCAGTACATGGTTGCTACGTGATCGTTGCATGATCAGCCACGTGAGCAGAGCATGATAGCCACGTGGTCAGTGCATGATCAGTCACGTGATCAGTACATGATCAGTCACGTGAACAGTGCATGATCATTTACGTGATCTTTGCATGATCAGTCACGTTACCAGTATATGGTTGCTACGTGATCATTCCATGACGAGCCACGTGAGCAGTGCATGATAGCCACGTGATGTGTGCATGAGTTACGTGAGCAGAGTATGATCAGCCACGTGATCAGTGCATGAGTGCCACGTGATCAGTGCATGATATGTCACGTGACAGGTGTGTGATCAGCCACGTGAACAGTGCATGTTCAGCCACGTGATCAGTGCATGATAGCCACGTGATCAGTGCATGATCAGTTACGTGAGCAGTGTATGATCAGCCACGTGATCAGTGCATGGTCAGACACGTGAACAGTGTATGATCAGCCACGTGATCAGTGCATGATATCCAAGTGATCAGTGCATGATCATCACGTGATCAGTGTATGATCAGCCACGTGAACAGTGCATGCTCAGTCACGTGATCTGGGCCTGCTGAGCTGCGTGATTACTGTCTGCTCATCTGCTTGACAATTGCCAGCTGAGCTGCACGATTCCTGCCTGTCATCTGCTTGACAATTGCCAGCTGTGCTGCGTAATTCCTGCCTGCTCAGCTGCTTGATTATTGCCAGCTGAGCAGCATGATTCCTCACACCTGAGTTCCATGATTATTGCCTGCTGACTGTTTGATTCGTGCCTACTCAGCTCTTTGTTTATTGCCTCCAGAGGCACATGATCAGTGTATGATAGCAAACATGATCAGCGCATGATCAGTCACATGATCAGCGCCATTAAGTCACGTGATCACTACATGATAGTCATGTGATCAGTCCATGCTCAGTCACGGTATCAGTGCATGATCAGCCACGTGATCAGTGCATGATCTGTCACAAGATTAGTGTATGATCATCCACGTGATCAGTGCACGGGCAGTCATGTGATCAGTGCATGATATAGACGTGAACAGTGCATGATCAGTCTCGTGATCAGTGCATGATAGCCACGTGATCAGTGCATGATCAGTCACCTGATGGGTGTATGATCATTCACGTGACCTGTACATGGTAGCTACATGATCATTGCATGATCAGCCACGTGAGTAGTTCATGATAGCCACGTGATCACTGCATGATCAGTCACGTGATCAGTGCATGATCAGTCATGTGACCAGTACATGGTAGCTGCGTGATCATGGCATGATCAGCCACGTGAGCAGTGCATGATAGCCACGTGATCAGTGCATGATCAGACACGAGATCAGTGCATGATCAGTCACGTGATCAGTGCATGATCAGCCACGTGATCAGTGCATGACCAGGCACGTGATCAGTGTATGTCAGCCAAGTGATCAGTGCATGATAGCCACGTGATCAGTGCATGATCAGTCACGTGATCAGTGCATGATCAGTTATGTGATCAGTGTATGATCAGCCACGTGATCAGTGCATGATCAGCCACATGATCAGTGCATGATCAATTACGTGATCAGTGCATGATCAGTCACGTGACCAGTACATGGTAGCTACGTGATCATTGCCTGATCAGCCACGTGATCAGTGCATGATAGCCACGTGATCAGTGCATGATAGCCACGTGATCAGTGCATGATCAGTCACGTGATACATGTGTGATCAGCCACGTGATCAGTGCATGATAGCCACGTGATCAGTGCATGATCAGCCACGTGATCAGTGCATGATCAGTCACGTGATCAGTGCATGATAGCTACGTGATCAGTGCATGATCAGCCACGTGATCAGTGCATGATAGCCACGTGATCAGTGCATGATCAGCCACGTGATCAGTGCATGATCAGTCACGTGATCAGTGCATGATCAGCCACGTGATCAGTGCATGATATCCACGTGATCAGTGCATGATCAGCCACGTGATCAGTGCATGATAGCCACGTGATCAGTGCATGATCAGTCACGTGATCAGTGCATGATCAGTCACGTGAACAGTGCATGATCATTACGTGATCAGTGCATGATCAGTCACGTGACCAGTATATGGTTGCTACGTGATCATTCCATGACAGCCACGTGAGCAGTGCATGATAGCCACGTGATGTGTGCATGAGTTACGTGAGCAGAGTATGATCAGCCACGTGATCAGTGCATGAGTGCCACGTGATCAGTGCATGATCAGTCACGTGATCATGTGTGATCAGCCACGTGATCAGTGCATGATCAGCCACGTGATCAGTGCATGATCAGTTACGTGATCAGTGCATGATCAGCCACGTGATCAGTGCATGGTCAGCCACGTGATCAGTGCATGATCAGCCACGTGATCAGTGCATGATCAGCCACGTGATCAGTGTATGATCAGCCACGTGAACAGTGCATGCTCAGTCACGTGATCTGGGCCTGCTGAGCTGCGTGATTACTGTCTGCTCATCTGCTTGACAATTGCCAGCTGAGCTGCACGATTCCTGCCTGTCATCTGCTTGACAATTGCCAGCTGTGCTGCGTAATTCCTGCCTGCTCAGCTGCTTGATTATTGCCAGCTGAGCAGCATGATTCCTCACACCTGAGTTCCATGATTATTGCCTGCTGACTGTTTGATTCGTGCCTACTCAGCTCTTTGTTTATTGCCTCCAGAGGCACATGATCAGTGTATGATAGCAAACATGATCAGCGCATGATCAGTCACATGATCAGCGCCATTAAGTCACGTGATCACTACATGATAGTCATGTGATCAGTCCATGCTCAGTCACGGTATCAGTGCATGATCAGCCACGTGATCAGTGCATGATCTGTCACAAGATTAGTGTATGATCATCCACGTGATCAGTGCATGGGCAGTCATGTGATCAGTGCATGATATAGACGTGATCAGTGCATGATCAGTCACGTGATCAGTGCATGATAGCCACGTGATCAGTGCATGATCAGTCACGTGATACATGTGTGATCAGCCACGTGATCAGTGCATGATCAGCCACGTGATCAGTGCATGATCAATTACGTGATCAGTGCATGATCAGTCACGTGACCAGTACATGGTAGCTACGTGATCATTGCATGATCAGCCACGTGATCAGTGCATGATAGCCACGTGATCAGTGCATGATCAGCCACGTGATCAGTGCATGATCAGTCACGTGATCAGTGCATGATCAGCCACGTGATCAGTGCATGATATCCACGTGATCAGTGCATGATCAGCCACGTGATCAGTGCATGATAGCCACGTGATCAGTGCATGATCAGTCACGTGATCATGTGTGATCAGCCACGTGATCAGTGCATGATCAGCCACGTGATCAGTGCATGATCAGTCACGTGATCAGTGCATGATCAGCCACGTGATCAGTGCATGATAGCCACGTGATCAGTGCATGATCAGTCACGTGATCAGTGTATGATCAGCCACGTGATCAGTGCATGGTCAGACACGTGAACAGTGTATGATCAGCCACGTGATCAGTGCATGATATCCACGTGATCAGTGCATGATCATCACGTGATCAGTGTATGATCAGCCACGTGAACAGTGCATGCTCAGTCACGTGATCTGGGCCTGCTGAGCTGCGTGATTACTGTCTGCTCATCTGCTTGACAATTGCCAGCTGAGCTGCACGATTCCTGCCTGTCATCTGCTTGACAATTGCCAGCTGTGCTGCGTAATTCCTGCCTGCTCAGCTGCTTGATTATTGCCAGCTGAGCAGCATGATTCCTCACACCTGAGTTCCATGATTATTGCCTGCTGACTGTTTGATTCGTGCCTACTCAGCTCTTTGTTTATTGCCTCCAGAGGCACATGATCAGTGTATGATAGCAAACATGATCAGCGCATGATCAGTCACATGATCAGCGCCATTAAGTCACGTGATCACTACATGATAGTCATGTGATCAGTCCATGCTCAGTCACGGTATCAGTGCATGATCAGCCACGTGATCAGTGCATGATCTGTCACAAGATTAGTGTATGATCATCCACGTGATCAGTGCATGGGCAGTCATGTGATCAGTGCATGATATAGACGTGATCAGTGCATGATCAGTCTCGTGATCAGTGCATGATAGCCACGTGATCAGTGCATGATCAGTCACCTGATGGGTGTATGATCATTCACGTGACCTGTACATGGTAGCTACATGATCATTGCATGATCAGCCACGTGAGTAGTGCATGATAGCCACGTGATCAGTGCATGATCAGTCACGTGATCAGTGCATGATCAGTCATGTGACCAGTACATGGTAGCTGCGTGATCATGGCATGATCAGCCACGTGAGCAGTGCATGATAGCCACGTGATCAGTGCATGATCAGTCACGTGATCAGTGCATGATCAGTCACGTGATCAGTGCATGATCAGCCACGTGATCAGTGCATGATCAGGCACGTGATCAGTGTATGTCCAAGTGATCAGTGCATGATAGCCACGTGATCAGTGCATGATCAGTCACGTGATCAGTGCATGATCAGTCACGTGATCAGTGCATGATCAGCCACGTGATCAGTGCATGATCAGCCACGTGATCAGTGCATGATCATTACGTGATCAGTGCATGATCAGTCACGTGATCAGTGCATGGTAGCTCGTGATCAGTGCATGATCAGCCACGTGATCAGTGCATGATAGCCACGTGATCAGTGCATGATAGCCACGTGATCAGTGCATGATCAGTCACGTGATCACATGATCAGCCACGTGATCAGTGCATGATATCCACGTGATCAGTGCATGACAGCCACGTGATCAGTGCATGATAGCCACGTGATCAGTGCATGATCAGCCACGTGATCAGTGCATGATCAGCCACGTGATCAGTGCATGATCAGTCACGTGATCATGTGTGATCAGCCACGTGATCAGTGCATGATCAGCCACGTGATCAGTGCATGATCAATTCGTGATCAGTGCATGATCAGTCACGTGATCAGTGCATGGTAGCTACGTGATCAGTGCATGATCAGCCACGTGATCAGTGCATGATAGCCACGTGATCAGTGCATGATCAGCCACGTGATCAGTGCATGATCAGTCACGTGATACGTGCATGATCAGCCACGTGATCAGTGCATGATAGCCACGTGATCAGTGCATGATCAGCCACGTGATCAGTGCATGATAGCCACGTGATCAGTGCATGATCAGTCACGTGATCATGTGTGATCAGCCACGTGATCAGTGCATGATGAGCCACGTGATCAGTGCATGATCAATTACGTGATCAGTGCATGATCAGTCACGTGACCAGTACATGGTTGCTACGTGATCGTGCATGATCAGCCACGTGAGCAGTGCATGATAGCCACGTGATCAGTGCATGATCAGTCACGTGATCAGTGCATGATCAGTCACGTGATCAGTGCATGATCAGTCACGTGATCAGTGCATGATCAGTCACGTGACCAGTATATGGTTGCTACGTGATCATTGCATGACAGCCACGTGATCAGTGCATGATAGCCACGTGATGTGCATGAGTTACGTGATCAGTGTATGATCAGCCACGTGATCAGTGCATGAGTGCCACGTGATCAGTGCATGATAGTCACGTGATCAGTGCATGATCAGCCACGTGATCAGTGCATGATCAGCCACGTGATCAGTGCATGATAGCCACGTGATCAGTGCATGATCAGTCACGTGATCAGTGCATGATCAGCCACGTGATCAGTGCATGATCAGACACGTGATCAGTGCATGATCAGCCACGTGATCAGTGCATGATAGCCACGTGATCAGTGCATGATCAGTCACGTGATCAGTGCATGATCAGCCACGTGATCAGTGCATGATCAGTCACGTGATCAGTGCATGATCAGCCACGTGATCAGTGCATGATAGCCACGTGATCAGTGCATGATAGCCACGTGATCAGTGCATGATCAGTCACGTGATGTGCATGATCAGCCACGTGATCAGTGCATGATAGCCACGTGATCAGTGCATGATCAGCCACGTGATCAGTGCATGATAGCCACGTGATCAGTGCATGATCAGTCACGTGATCATGTGTGATCAGCCACGTGATCAGTGCATGATAGCCACGTGATCAGTGCATGATCAATTACGTGATCAGTGCATGATCAGTCACGTGATCAGTACATGGTAGCTACGTGATCGTTGCATGATCAGCCACGTGATCAGTGCATGATAGCCACGTGATCAGTGCATGATCAGTCACGTGATCAGTGCATGATCAGTCACGTGATCAGTGCATGATCATTCGTGATCAGTGCATGATCAGTCACGTGACCAGTGCATGGTAGCTACGTGATCAGTGCATGATCAGCCACGTGATCAGTGCATGATAGCCACGTGATCAGTGCATGAGTCACGTGATCAGTGCATGATCAGCCACGTGATCAGTGCATGATGCCACGTGATCAGTGCATGATCAGTCACGTGATCAGTGCATGATCAGCCACGTGATCAGTGCATGATCAGCCACGTGATCAGTGCATGATAGCCACGTGATCAGTGCATGATCAGTCACGTGATCAGTGCATGATCAGCCACGTGATCAGTGCATGATGCCACGTGATCAGTGCATGATAGTCACGTGATCAGTGCATGATCAGCCACGTGATCAGTGCATGATCAGCCACGTGATCAGTGCATGATCAGTCACGTGATCAGTGTATGATCAGCCACGTGATCAGTGCATGAGTGCCACGTGATCAGTGCATGATAGTCACGTGACAGTGCATGATCAGCCACGTGATCAGTGCATGATCAGCCACGTGATCAGTGCATGATAGCCACGTGATCAGTGCATGATCAGTCACGTGATCAGTGCATGATCAGCCACGTGATCAGTGCATGATCAGTCACGTGATCAGTGTATGATCAGCCACGTGAACAGTGCATGCTCAGTCACGTGATCTGGGCCTGCTGAGCTGCGTGATTACTGTCTGCTCATCTGCTTGACAATTGCCAGCTGAGCTGCACGATTCCTGCCTGTCATCTGCTTGACAATTGCCAGCTGTGCTGCGTAATTCCTGCCTGCTCAGCTGCTTGATTATTGCCAGCTGAGCAGCATGATTCCTCACACCTGAGTTCCATGATTATTGCCTGCTGACTGTTTGATTCGTGCCTACTCAGCTCTTTGTTTATTGCCTCCAGAGGCACATGATCAGTGTATGATAGCAAACATGATCAGCGCATGATCAGTCACATGATCAGCGCCATTAAGTCACGTGATCACTACATGATAGTCATGTGATCAGTCCATGCTCAGTCACGGTATCAGTGCATGATCAGCCACGTGATCAGTGCATGATCTGTCACAAGATTAGTGTATGATCATCCACGTGATCAGTGCATGGGCAGTCATGTGATCAGTGCATGATATACGTGAACAGTGCATGATCAGTCTCGTGATCAGTGCATGATAGCCACGTGATCAGTGCATGATCAGTCACCTGATGGGTGTATGATCATTCACGTGACCTGTTCATGGTAGCTACATGATCATTGCATGATCAGCCACGTGAGTAGTTCATGATAGCCACGTGATCAGTGCATGATCAGTCACGTGATCAGTGCATGATCAGTCATGTGACCAGTACATGGTAGCTGCGTGATCATGGCATGATCAGCCACGTGAGCAGTGCATGATAGCCACGTGATCAGTGCATGATCAGACACGAGATCAGTGCATGATCAGTCACGTGATCAGTGCATGATCAGCCACGTGATCAGTGCATGACCAGGCACGTGATCAGTGTATGTCCAGCCAAGTGATCAGTGCATGATAGCCACGTGATCAGTGCATGATCAGTCACGTGATCAGTGCATGATCAGTTATGTGATCAGTGTATGATCAGCCACGTGATCAGTGCATGATCAGCCACATGATCAGTGCATGATCAATTACGTGATCAGTGCATGATCAGTCACGTGACCAGTACATGGTAGCTACGTGATCATGCTGATCAGCCACGTGATCAGTGCATGATAGCCACGTGATCAGTGCATGATAGCCACGTGATCAGTGCATGATCAGTCATGTGATAGTGTGATCAGCCACGTGATCAGTGCATGATATCCACGTGATCAGTGCATGACAGCCACGTGATCAGTGCATGAGAGCCACGTGATCAGTGCATGATCAGTCACGTGATACATGTGTGATCAGCCACGTGATCAGTGCATGATGAGCCACGTGATCAGTGCAGGATCAATTACGTGATCAGTGCATGATCAGTCACGTGACCAGTACATGGTTGCTACGTGATCGTTGCATGATCAGCCACGTGAGCAGAGCATGATAGCCACGTGATCAGTGCATGATCAGTCACGTGATCAGTACATGATCAGTCACGTGAACAGTGCATGATCATTTACGTGATCTTTGCATGATCAGTCACGTGACCAGTATATGGTTGCTACGTGATCATTCCATGACGAGCCACGTGAGCAGTGCATGATAGCCACGTGATGTGTGCATGAGTTACGTGAGCAGAGTATGATCAGCCACGTGATCAGTGCATGAGTGCCACGTGATCAGTGCATGATATGTCACGTGACAGGTGTGTGATCAGCCACGTGAACAGTGCATGTTCAGCCACGTGATCAGTGCATGATAGCCACGTGATCAGTGCATGATCAGTTACGTGAGCAGTGTATGATCAGCCACGTGATCAGTGCATGGTCAGACACGTGAACAGTGTATGATCAGCCACGTGATCAGTGCATGATATCCAAGTGATCAGTGCATGATCATCACGTGATCAGTGTATGATCAGCCACGTGAACAGTGCATGCTCAGTCACGTGATCTGGGCCTGCTGAGCTGCGTGATTACTGTCTGCTCATCTGCTTGACAATTGCCAGCTGAGCTGCACGATTCCTGCCTGTCATCTGCTTGACAATTGCCAGCTGTGCTGCGTAATTCCTGCCTGCTCAGCTGCTTGATTATTGCCAGCTGAGCAGCATGATTCCTCACACCTGAGTTCCATGATTATTGCCTGCTGACTGTTTGATTCGTGCCTACTCAGCTCTTTGTTTATTGCCTCCAGAGGCACATGATCAGTGTATGATAGCAAACATGATCAGCGCATGATCAGTCACATGATCAGCGCCATTAAGTCACGTGATCACTACATGATAGTCATGTGATCAGTCCATGCTCAGTCACGGTATCAGTGCATGATCAGCCACGTGATCAGTGCATGATCTGTCACAAGATTAGTGTATGATCATCCACGTGATCAGTGCATGGGCAGTCATGTGATCAGTGCATGATATAGACGTGAACAGTGCATGATCAGTCTCGTGATCAGTGCATGATAGCCACGTGATCAGTGCATGATCAGTCACCTGATGGGTGTATGATCATTCACGTGACCTGTACATGGTAGCTACATGATCATTGCATGATCAGCCACGTGAGTAGTTCATGATAGCCACGTGATCACTGCATGATCAGTCACGTGATCAGTGCATGATCAGTCATGTGACCAGTACATGGTAGCTGCGTGATCATGGCATGATCAGCCACGTGAGCAGTGCATGATAGCCACGTGATCAGTGCATGATCAGACACGTGATCAGTGCATGATCAGTCACGTGATCAGTGCATGATCAGCCACGTGATCAGTGCATGATCAGCACGTGATCAGTGTATGTCCAGCCACGTGATCAGTGCATGATAGCCACGTGATCAGTGCATGATCAGTCACGTGATCAGTGCATGATCAGTCATGTGATCAGTGTATGATCAGCCACGTGATCAGTGCATGATCAGCCACGTGATCAGTGCATGATCAATTACGTGATCAGTGCATGATCAGTCACGTGACCAGTACATGTAGCTACGTGATCATTGCATGATCAGCCACGTGATCAGTGCATGATAGCCACGTGATCAGTGCATGATAGCCACGTGATCAGTGCATGATCAGTCATGTGATACGTGTGTGATCAGCCACGTGATCAGTGCATGATATCCACGTGATCAGTGCATGATCAGCCACGTGATCAGTGCATGATAGCCACGTGATCAGTGCATGATCAGTCACGTGATCATGTGTGATCAGCCACGTGATCAGTGCATGATAGCCACGTGATCAGTGCATGATCAATCACGTGATCAGTGCATGATCAGTCACGTGATCAGTGCATGATCAGTCACGTGATCAGTGCATGATCAGCCACGTGATCAGTGCATGATCAGTCACGTGACCAGTGCATGATGCCACGTGATCAGTGCATGATCAGCCACGTGATCAGTGCATGATAGCCACGTGATGTGTGCATGAGTTACGTGATCAGTGTATGATCAGCCACGTGATCAGTGCATGATGCCACGTGATCAGTGCATGATAGTCACGTGACAGTGTGTGATCAGCCACGTGATCAGTGCATGATCAGCCACGTGATCAGTGCATGATAGCCACGTGATCAGTGCATGATCAGTCACGTGATCAGTGCATGATCAGCCACGTGATCAGTGCATGATCAGTCACGTGATCAGTGCATGATCAGCCACGTGATCAGTGCATGATAGCCACGTGATCAGTGCATGATCAGTCACGTGATCAGTGCATGATCAGCCACGTGATCAGTGCATGATCAGTCACGTGATCAGTGCATGATCAGCCACGTGATCAGTGCATGATAGCCACGTGATCAGTGCATGATAGCCACGTGATCAGTGCATGATCAGTCACGTGATCAGTGTGTGATCAGCCACGTGATCAGTGCATGATCAGTCACGTGATCAGTGCATGATCAGCCACGTGATCAGTGCATGATCAGTCACGTGATCAGTGCATGATAGACGTGAACAGTGCATGATCAGCCACGTGATCAGTGCATGATATCCAAGTGATCAGTGCATGATCATCACGTGATCAGTGTATGATCAGCCACGTGAACAGTGCATGCTCAGTCACGTGATCAGGGCCTGCTGAGCTGCGTGATTACTGTCTGCTCATCTGCTTGACAATTGCCAGCTGAGCTGCACGATTCCTGCCTGTCATCTGCTTGACAATTGCCAGCTGTGCTGCGTAATTCCTGCCTGCTCAGCTGCTTGATTATTGCCAGCTGAGCAGCATGATTCCTCACACCTGAGTTCCATGATTATTGCCTGCTGACTGTTTGATTCGTGCCTACTCAGCTCTTTGTTTATTGCCTCCAGAGGCACATGATCAGTGTATGATAGCAAACATGATCAGCGCATGATCAGTCACATGATCAGCGCCATTAAGTCACGTGATCACTACATGATAGTCATGTGATCAGTCCATGCTCAGTCACGGTATCAGTGCATGATCAGCCACGTGATCAGTGCATGATCTGTCACAAGATTAGTGTATGATCATCCACGTGATCAGTGCATGGCAGTCATGTGATCAGTGCATGATATAGACGTGAACAGTGCATGATCAGTCTCGTGATCAGTGCATGATAGCCACGTGATCAGTGCATGATCAGTCACCTGATGGGTGTATGATCATTGACCTGTACATGGTAGCTACATGATCATTGCATGATCAGCCATGATCAGCCACGTGATCAGTGCATGATCAGTCACGTGATCAGTGCATGATCAGTCATGTGACCAGTACATGGTAGCTGCGTGATCATGCATGATCAGCCACGTGAGCAGTGCATGATAGCCACGTGATCAGTGCATGATCAGCCACGTGATCAGTGCATGATCAGTCACGTGATCAGTGCATGATCAGCCACGTGATCAGTGCATGATCAGCCACGTGATCAGTGTATGTCAGCCACGTGATCAGTGCATGATAGCCACGTGATCAGTGCATGATCAGTCACGTGATCAGTGCATGATCAGTCACGTGATCAGTGCATGATCAGCCACGTGATCAGTGCATGATCAGCCACGTGATCAGTGCATGATCAGCCACGTGATCAGTGCATGATCAGTCACGTGACAGTGCATGATAGCTACGTGATCAGTGCATGATCAGCCACGTGATCAGTGCATGATCAGCCACGTGATCAGTGCATGATAGCCACGTGATCAGTGCATGATCAGTCACGTGATCAGTACATGATCAGTCACGTGATCAGTGCATGATCATTTACGTGATCAGTGCATGATCAGTCACGTGACCAGTATATGGTTGCTACGTGATCATTCCATGACGAGCCACGTGAGCAGTGCATGATAGCCACGTGATGTGTGCATGAGTTACGTGAGCAGAGTATGATCAGCCACGTGATCAGTGCATGAGTGCCACGTGATCAGTGCATGATATGTCACGTGACAGGTGTGTGATCAGCCACGTGAACAGTGCATGTTCAGCCACGTGATCAGTGCATGATAGCCACGTGATCAGTGCATGATCAGTTACGTGAGCAGTGTATGATCAGCCACGTGATCAGTGCATGGTCAGACACGTGAACAGTGTATGATCAGCCACGTGATCAGTGCATGATATCCAAGTGATCAGTGCATGATCATCACGTGATCAGTGTATGATCAGCCACGTGAACAGTGCATGCTCAGTCACGTGATCTGGGCCTGCTGAGCTGCGTGATTACTGTCTGCTCATCTGCTTGACAATTGCCAGCTGAGCTGCACGATTCCTGCCTGTCATCTGCTTGACAATTGCCAGCTGTGCTGCGTAATTCCTGCCTGCTCAGCTGCTTGATTATTGCCAGCTGAGCAGCATGATTCCTCACACCTGAGTTCCATGATTATTGCCTGCTGACTGTTTGATTCGTGCCTACTCAGCTCTTTGTTTATTGCCTCCAGAGGCACATGATCAGTGTATGATAGCAAACATGATCAGCGCATGATCAGTCACATGATCAGCGCCATTAAGTCACGTGATCACTACATGATAGTCATGTGATCAGTCCATGCTCAGTCACGGTATCAGTGCATGATCAGCCACGTGATCAGTGCATGATCTGTCACAAGATTAGTGTATGATCATCCACGTGATCAGTGCATGGGCAGTCATGTGATCAGTGCATGATATAGACGTGAACAGTGCATGATCAGTCTCGTGATCAGTGCATGATAGCCACGTGATCAGTGCATGATCAGTCACCTGATGGGTGTATGATCATTCACGTGACCTGTACATGGTAGCTACATGATCATTGCATGATCAGCCACGTGAGTAGTTCATGATAGCCACGTGATCACTGCATGATCAGTCACGTGATCAGTGCATGATCAGTCATGTGACCAGTACATGGTAGCTGCGTGATCATGGCATGATCAGCCACGTGAGCAGTGCATGATAGCCACGTGATCAGTGCATGATCAGACACGAGATCAGTGCATGATCAGTCACGTGATCAGTGCATGATCAGCCACGTGATCAGTGCATGATCAGGCACGTGATCAGTGTATGTCAGCCACGTGATCAGTGCATGATAGCCACGTGATCAGTGCATGATCAGTCACGTGATCAGTGCATGATCAGTTACGTGATCAGTGCATGATCAGCCACGTGATCAGTGCATGATCAGCCACATGATCAGTGCATGATCAGTCACGTGATCAGTGCATGATCAGTCACGTGATCAGTGCATGATAGCTACGTGATCAGTGCATGATCAGCCACGTGATCAGTGCATGATAGCCACGTGATCAGTGCATGATAGCCACGTGATCAGTGCATGATCAGTCACGTGATCATGTGTGATCAGCCACGTGATCAGTGCATGATCAGCCACGTGATCAGTGCATGATCAATTACGTGATCAGTGCATGATCAGTCACGTGATCAGTGCATGATAGCTACGTGATCATTGCATGATCAGCCACGTGATCAGTGCATGATAGCCACGTGATCAGTGCATGATAGCCACGTGATCAGTGCATGATCAGTCATGTGATCGTGTGTGATCAGCCACGTGATCAGTGCATGATATCCACGTGATCAGTGCATGACAGCCACGTGATCAGTGAGAGCCACGTGATCAGTGCATGATCAGTCACGTGATACATGTGTGATCAGCCACGTGATCAGTGCATGATGAGCCACGTGATCAGTGCAGGATCAATTACGTGATCAGTGCATGATCAGTCACGTGACCAGTACATGGTTGCTACGTGATCGTTGCATGATCAGCCACGTGAGCAGTGCATGATAGCCACGTGATCAGTGCATGATCAGTCACGTGATCAGTACATGATCAGTCACGTGAACAGTGCATGATCATTTACGTGATCAGTGCATGATCAGTCACGTGACCAGTATATGGTTGCTACGTGATCATTCCATGACGAGCCACGTGAGCAGTGCATGATAGCCACGTGATGTGTGCATGAGTTACGTGAGCAGAGTATGATCAGCCACGTGATCAGTGCATGAGTGCCACGTGATCAGTGCATGATATGTCACGTGACAGGTGTGTGATCAGCCACGTGAACAGTGCATGTTCAGCCACGTGATCAGTGCATGATAGCCACGTGATCAGTGCATGATCAGTTACGTGAGCAGTGTATGATCAGCCACGTGATCAGTGCATGGTCAGACACGTGAACAGTGTATGATCAGCCACGTGATCAGTGCATGATATCCAAGTGATCAGTGCATGATCATCACGTGATCAGTGTATGATCAGCCACGTGAACAGTGCATGCTCAGTCACGTGATCTGGGCCTGCTGAGCTGCGTGATTACTGTCTGCTCATCTGCTTGACAATTGCCAGCTGAGCTGCACGATTCCTGCCTGTCATCTGCTTGACAATTGCCAGCTGTGCTGCGTAATTCCTGCCTGCTCAGCTGCTTGATTATTGCCAGCTGAGCAGCATGATTCCTCACACCTGAGTTCCATGATTATTGCCTGCTGACTGTTTGATTCGTGCCTACTCAGCTCTTTGTTTATTGCCTCCAGAGGCACATGATCAGTGTATGATAGCAAACATGATCAGCGCATGATCAGTCACATGATCAGCGCCATTAAGTCACGTGATCACTACATGATAGTCATGTGATCAGTCCATGCTCAGTCACGGTATCAGTGCATGATCAGCCACGTGATCAGTGCATGATCTGTCACAAGATTAGTGTATGATCATCCACGTGATCAGTGCATGGGCAGTCATGTGATCAGTGCATGATATAGACGTGAACAGTGCATGATCAGTCTCGTGATCAGTGCATGATAGCCACGTGATCAGTGCATGATCAGTCACCTGATGGGTGTATGATCATTCACGTGACCTGTACATGGTAGCTACATGATCATTGCATGATCAGCCACGTGAGTAGTTCATGATAGCCACGTGATCACTGCATGATCAGTCACGTGATCAGTGCATGATCAGTCATGTGACCAGTACATGGTAGCTGCGTGATCATGGCATGATCAGCCACGTGAGCAGTGCATGATAGCCACGTGATCAGTGCATGATCAGCACGTGATCAGTGCATGATCAGTCACGTGATCAGTGCATGATCAGCCACGTGATCAGTGCATGACCAGGCACGTGATCAGTGTATGTCCAGCCAAGTGATCAGTGCATGATAGCCACGTGATCAGTGCATGATCAGTCACGTGATCAGTGCATGATCAGTTATGTGATCAGTGTATGATCAGCCACGTGATCAGTGCATGATCAGCCACATGATCAGTGCATGATCAATTACGTGATCAGTGCATGATCAGTCACGTGACCAGTACATGGTAGCTACGTGATCATTGCATGATCAGCCACGTGATCAGTGCATGATAGCCACGTGATCAGTGCATGATAGCCACGTGATCAGTGCATGATCAGTCATGTGATACGTGTGTGATCAGCCACGTGATCAGTGCATGATATCCACGTGATCAGTGCATGACAGCCACGTGATCAGTGCATGAGAGCCACGTGATCAGTGCATGATCAGTCACGTGATCATGTGTGATCAGCCACGTGATCAGTGCATGATGAGCCACGTGATCAGTGCAGGATCAATTACGTGATCAGTGCATGATCAGTCACGTGACCAGTACATGGTTGCTACGTGATCGTTGCATGATCAGCCACGTGAGCAGTGCATGATAGCCACGTGATCAGTGCATGATCAGTCACGTGATCAGTACATGATCAGTCACGTGAACAGTGCATGATCATTACGTGATCTTTGCATGATCAGTCACGTACCAGTATATGGTTGCTACGTGATCATTCCATGACGAGCCACGTGAGCAGTGCATGATAGCCACGTGATGTGTGCATGATACGTGAGCAGAGTATGATCAGCCACGTGATCAGTGCATGAGTGCCACGTGATCAGTGCATGATATGTCACGTGACAGGTGTGTGATCAGCCACGTGAACAGTGCATGTTCAGCCACGTGATCAGTGCATGATAGCCACGTGATCAGTGCATGATCAGTTACGTGAGCAGTGTATGATCAGCCACGTGATCAGTGCATGGTCAGACACGTGAACAGTGTATGATCAGCCACGTGATCAGTGCATGATATCCAAGTGATCAGTGCATGATCATCACGTGATCAGTGTATGATCAGCCACGTGAACAGTGCATGCTCAGTCACGTGATCTGGGCCTGCTGAGCTGCGTGATTACTGTCTGCTCATCTGCTTGACAATTGCCAGCTGAGCTGCACGATTCCTGCCTGTCATCTGCTTGACAATTGCCAGCTGTGCTGCGTAATTCCTGCCTGCTCAGCTGCTTGATTATTGCCAGCTGAGCAGCATGATTCCTCACACCTGAGTTCCATGATTATTGCCTGCTGACTGTTTGATTCGTGCCTACTCAGCTCTTTGTTTATTGCCTCCAGAGGCACATGATCAGTGTATGATAGCAAACATGATCAGCGCATGATCAGTCACATGATCAGCGCCATTAAGTCACGTGATCACTACATGATAGTCATGTGATCAGTCCATGCTCAGTCACGGTATCAGTGCATGATCAGCCACGTGATCAGTGCATGATCTGTCACATGATTAGTGTATGATCATCCACGTGATCAGTGCATGGCAGTCATGTGATCAGTGCATGATATAGACGTGATCAGTGCATGATCAGTCTCGTGATCAGTGCATGATAGCCACGTGATCAGTGCATGATCAGTCACCTGATGGGTGTATGATCATTCACGTGACCTGTACATGGTAGCTACATGATCATTGCATGATCAGCCACGTGAGTAGTGCATGATAGCCACGTGATCACTGCATGATCAGTCACGTGATCAGTGCATGATCAGTCATGTGACCAGTACATGGTAGCTGCGTGATCATTGCATGATCAGCCACGTGATCAGTGCATGATAGCCACGTGATCAGTGCATGATCAGCCACGTGATCAGTGCATGATCAGTCATGTGATCAGTGCATGATCAGCCACGTGATCAGTGCATGATATCCACGTGATCAGTGCATGATCAGCCACGTGATCAGTGCATGATCAGCCACGTGATCAGTGCATGATCAGTCACGTGATCATGTGTGATCACGTGATCAGTGCATGATAGCCACGTGATCAGTGCATGATCAATTACGTGATCAGTGCATGATCAGTCACGTGACCAGTACATGGTTACGTGATCGTTGCATGATCAGCCACGTGATCAGTGCATGATAGCCACGTGATCAGTGCATGATCAGTCACGTGATCAGTGCATGATCAGTCACGTGAACAGTGCATGATCAGCCACGTGATCAGTGCATGATCAGTCACGTGACCAGTATATGGTAGCCACGTGATCATTGCATGACAGCCACGTGAGATCAGTGCATGATAGCCACGTGATCAGTGCATGAGTTACGTGATCAGTATGATCAGCCACGTGATCAGTGCATGAGTGCCACGTGATCAGTGCATGATAGTCACGTGACAGTGTGTGATCAGCCACGTGATCAGTGCATGATCAGCCACGTGATCAGTGCATGATAGCCACGTGATCAGTGCATGATCAGTTACGTGATCAGTGCATGATCAGCCACGTGATCAGTGCATGATCAGACACGTGATCAGTGCATGATCAGCCACGTGATCAGTGCATGATAGCCACGTGATCAGTGCATGATAGCCACGTGATCAGTGCATGATCAGTCATGTGATAGTGCATGATCAGCCACGTGATCAGTGCATGATCAGTCACGTGATCAGTGCATGATCAGCCACGTGATCAGTGCATGTCAGTCACGTGATCAGTGCATGATATCACGTGATCAGTGCATGATCAGCCACGTGATCAGTGCATGATATCCAAGTGATCAGTGCATGATCATCACGTGATCAGTGTATGATCAGCCACGTGAACAGTGCATGATCAGTCACGTGATCAGGGCCTGCTGAGCTGCGTGATTACTGTCTGCTCATCTGCTTGACAATTGCCAGCTGAGCTGCACGATTCCTGCCTGTCATCTGCTTGACATTGCCAGCTGTGCTGCGTAATTCCTGCCTGCTCAGCTGCTTGATTATTGCCAGCTGAGCAGCATGATTCCTCACACCTGTGTTCCATGATTATTGCCTGCTGACTGTTTGATTCGTGCCTACTCAGCTCTTTGTTTATTGCCTCCAGAGGCACATGATCAGTGTATGATAGCAAACATGATCAGCATGATCAGTCACATGATCAGCGCCATTAAGTCACGTGATCACTACATGATAGTCATGATCAGTGCATGATCAGTCACGGTGATCAGTGCATGATCAGCCACGTGATCAGTGCATGATAGCCACGTGATCAGTGCATGATCAGCCACGTGATCAGTGCATGATCAGCCACGTGATCAGTGCATGATCAGCCACGTGATCAGTGCATGATCAGTCACGTGATCAGTGCATGATCAGTCACGTGATCAGTGCATGATCAGCCACGTGATCAGTGCATGATAGCCACGTGATCAGTGCATGATCAGCCACGTGATCAGTGCATGATCAGTCACGTGATCAGTGCATGATCAGCCACGTGATCAGTGCATGATAGCCACGTGATCAGTGCATCAGCCACGTGATCAGTGCATGATAGCCACGTGATCAGTGCATGATCAGTCACGTGATCAGTGCATGATCAGCCACGTGATCAGTGCATGATCAGTCACGTGATCAGTGCATGATCAGCCACGTGATCAGTGCATGATCAGTCACGTGATCAGTACATGGTAGCTACGTGATCAGTGCATGATCAGCCACGTGATCAGTGCATGATAGCCACGTGATCAGTGCATGATCAGTCACGTGATCAGTGCATGATCAGCCACGTGATCAGTGCATGATCAGCCACGTGATCAGTGCATGATCAATCACGTGATCAGTGCATGATCAGTCACGTGATCAGTGCATGATCAGTCACGTGATCAGTGCATGATCAGCCACGTGATCAGTGCATGATCAGCCACGTGATCAGTGCATGATCAGTCACGTGATCAGTGCATGGTAGCTACGTGATCAGTGCATGATCAGCCACGTGATCAGTGCATGATCAGCCACGTGATCAGTGCATGATAGCCACGTGATCAGTGCATGATCAGCCACGTGATCAGTGCATGATCAGCCACGTGATCAGTGCATGATCAGCCACGTGATCAGTGCATGATCAGTTACGTGAGCAGTGTATGATCAGCCACGTGATCAGTGCATGGTCAGACACGTGAACAGTGTATGATCAGCCACGTGATCAGTGCATGATATCCAAGTGATCAGTGCATGATCATCACGTGATCAGTGTATGATCAGCCACGTGAACAGTGCATGCTCAGTCACGTGATCAGGGCCTGCTGAGCTGCGTGATTACTGTCTGCTCATCTGCTTGACAATTGCCAGCTGAGCTGCACGATTCCTGCCTGTCATCTGCTTGACAATTGCCAGCTGTGCTGCGTAATTCCTGCCTGCTCAGCTGCTTGATTATTGCCAGCTGAGCAGCATGATTCCTCACAGCTGAGTTCCATGATTATTGCCTGCTGACTGTTTGATTCGTGCCTACTCAGCTCTTTGTTTATTGCCTCCAGAGGCACATGATCAGTGTATGATAGCAAACATGATCAGTGCATGATCAGTCACATGATCAGCGCCATTAAGTCACGTGATCACTACATGATAGTCATGTGATCAGTCCATGCTCAGTCACGTATCAGTGCATGATCAGCCACGTGATCAGTGCATGATGATAGCCACGTGATCAGTGCATGATCAGCCACGTGATCAGTGCATGATCAGCCACGTGATCAGTGCATGATGCCACGTGATCAGTGCATGATCAGTCACGTGATCAGTGCATGATCAGGCACGTGATCAGTGCATGATCAGCCACGTGATCAGTGCATGATAGCCACGTGATCAGTGCATGATCAGTCACGTGATCAGTGCATGATCAGTCACGTGACCAGTACATGGTAGCTACGTGATCATTGCATGATCAGCCACGTGATAGTGCATGATAGCCACGTGATCAGTGCATGATCAGTCACGTGATCAGTGCATGATCAGTGATGTGATCATGCATGATCAGCACGGATCAGTGCATGATCAGCCACGTGATCAGTGCATGATAGCCACGTGATCAGTGCATGATCAGTCACGTGATCAGTGCATGATCAGTCACGTGATCAGTGCATGATCAGCCACGTGATCAGTGCATGATCAGTTACGTGATCAGTGCATGATCAGCCACGTGATCAGTACATGATAGCTACGTGATCAGTGCATGATCAGCCACGTGATCAGTGCATGATCAGTCACGTGATCAGTGCATGATCAGTCACGTGATCAGTGCATGATCAGTCACGTGACCAGTGCATGGTAGCTACGTGATCAGTGCATGATCAGCCACGTGATCAGTGCATGATAGCCACGTGATCAGTGCATGATCAGCCGTGATCAGTGCATGATCAGTCACGTGATCAGTGCATGATCAGCCACGTGATCAGTGCATGATCAGTCACGTGATCAGTGCATGATCAGCCACGTGATCAGTGCATGATCAGCCACGTGATCAGTGCATGATAGCCACGTGATCAGTGCATGATCAGTTACGTGATCAGTGTATGATCAGCCACGTGATCAGTGCATGATCAGTCACGTGATCAGTGCATGATCATCACGTGATCAGTGTATGATCAGCCACGTGAACAGTGCATGCTCAGTCACGTGATCAGGGCCTGCTGAGCTGCGTGATTACTGTCTGCTCATCTGCTTGACAATTGCCAGCTGAGCTGCACGATTCCTGCCTGTCATCTGCTTGACAATTGCCAGCTGTGCTGCGTAATTCCTGCCTGCTCAGCTGCTTGATTATTGCCAGCTGAGCAGCATGATTCCTCACAGCTGAGTTCCATGATTATTGCCTGCTGACTGTTTGATTCGTGCCTACTCAGCTCTTTGTTTATTGCCTCCAGAGGCACATGATCAGTGTATGATAGCAAACATGATCAGCGCATGATCAGTCACATGATCAGCGCCATTAAGTCACGTGATCACTACATGATAGTCATGTGATCAGTCCATGCTCAGTCACGGTATCAGTGCATGATCAGCCACGTGATCAGTGCATGATCAGCCACGTGATCAGTGCATGATAGCCATGTGATCAGTGCATGATTAGTCACGTGATCAGTGCATGATCAGTCACGTGATCAGTGCATGATCAGCCACGTGATCAGTGCATGATCAGTCACCTGATGGGTGTATGATCAGTCACGTGACCAGTACATGGTAGCTACATGATCATTGCATGATCAGCCACGTGAGTAGTGCATGATAGCCACGTGATCAGTGCATGATCAGTCACGTGATCAGTGCATGATCAGTACGTGACAGTGCATGATCAGCCACGTGATCAGTGCATGATAGCCACGTGATCAGTGCATGATCAGTCACGTGATCAGTGCATGATCAGTCACGTGATCAGTGCATGATCAGCCACGTGATCAGTGCATGATAGCCACGTGATCAGTGCATGATCAGCCACGTGATCAGTGCATGATAGCCACGTGATCAGTGCATGATCAGTCACGTGATCAGTGCATGATCAGTCACGTGATCAGTGCATGATCAGCCACGTGATCAGTGCATGATCAATTACGTGATCAGTGCATGATCAGTCACGTGACCAGTACATGGTAGCTACGTGATCAGTGCATGATCAGCCACGTGATCAGTGCATGATAGCCACGTGATCAGTGCATGATCAGTCACGTGATCAGTGCATGATCAGCCACGTGATCAGTGCATGATCATCCGTGATCAGTGCATGATCAGCCACGTGATCAGTGCATGATCAGTCACGTGATCAGTGCATGATCAGCCACGTGATCAGTGCATGATAGCCACGTGATCAGTGCATGATCAGCCACGTGATCAGTGCATGATCAGTCACGTGATCAGTGCATGATCAGTCACGTGATCAGTGCATGATCAGTCACGTGATCAGTGCATGATCAGCCACGTGATCAGTGCATGATCAGCCACGTGATCAGTGCATGATAGCCACGTGATCAGTGCATGATCAGTCACGTGATCAGTGCATGATCACGTGACCAGCATGGTAGCTACGTGATCAGTGCATGATCAGCCACGTGATCAGTGCATGATCAGCCACGTGATCAGTGCATGATAGCCACGTGATCAGTGCATGATCAGCCACGTGATCAGTGCATGATCAGCCACGTGATCAGTGCATGATCAGCCACGTGATCAGTGCATGATCAGTTACGTGAGCAGTGCATGATCAGCCACGTGATCAGTGCATGGTCAGACACGTGAACAGTGTATGATCAGCCACGTGATCAGTGCATGATATCCAAGTGATCAGTGCATGATCAATCACGTGATCAGTGTATGATCAGCCACGTGAACAGTGCATGCTCAGTCACGTGATCAGGGCCTGCTGAGCTGCGTGATTACTGTCTGCTCATCTGCTTGACAATTGCCAGCTGAGCTGCACGATTCCTGCCTGTCATCTGCTTGACAATTGCCAGCTGTGCTGCGTAATTCCTGCCTGCTCAGCTGCTTGATTATTGCCAGCTGAGCAGCATGATTCCTCACACCTGAGTTCCATGATTATTGCCTGCTGACTGTTTGATTCGTGCCTACTCAGCTCTTTGTTTATTGCCTCCAGAGGCACATGATCAGTGTATGATAGCAAACATGATCAGTGCATGATCAGTCACATGATCAGCGCCATTAAGTCACGTGATCACTACATGATAGTCATGTGATCAGTCCATGCTCAGTCACGTATCAGTGCATGATCAGCCACGTGATCAGTGCATGATCAGCCACGTGATCAGTGCATGATCAGCCACGTGATCAGTGCATGATCAGCCACGTGATCAGTGCATGATCGCGTGATCAGTGCATGATCAGTCACGTGATCAGTGCATGATCAGGCACGTGATCAGTGCATGATCAGCCACGTGATCAGTGCATGATAGCCACGTGATCAGTGCATGATCAGTCACGTGATCAGTGCATGATCAGTCACGTGACCAGTACATGGTAGCTACGTGATCAGTGCATGATCAGCCACGTGATCAGTGCATGATAGCCACGTGATCAGTGCATGATCAGTCACGTGATCAGTGCATGATCAGTCACGTGATCAGTGCATGATCAGGCACGTGATCAGTGCATGATCAGCCACGTGATCAGTGCATGATAGCCACGTGATCAGTGCATGATCAGTCACGTGATCAGTGCATGATCAGTCACGTGATCAGTGCATGATCAGCCACGTGATCAGTGCATGATCAATTACGTGATCAGTGCATGATCAGTCACGTGATCAGTACATGATAGCCACGTGATCAGTGCATGATCAGCCACGTGATCAGTGCATGATCAGTCACGTGATCAGTGCATGATCAGTTACGTGATCAGTGCATGATCAGTCACGTGACCAGTGCATGATAGCTACGTGATCAGTGCATGATCAGCCACGTGATCAGTGCATGATAGCCACGTGATCAGTGCATGATCAGTCACGTGATCAGTGCATGATCAGTCACGTGATCAGTGCATGATCAGCCACGTGATCAGTGCATGATCAGTCACGTGATCAGTGCATGATAGCCGTGATCAGTGCATGATCAGCCACGTGATCAGTGCATGATAGCCACGTGATCAGTGCATGATCAGTCACGTGATCAGTGTATGATCAGCCACGTGATCAGTGCATGATAGTCACGTGATCAGTGCATGATCATCACGTGATCAGTATGATCAGCCACGTGAACAGTGCATGCTCAGTCACGTGATCTGGGCCTGCTGAGCTGCGTGATTACTGTCTGCTCATCTGCTTGACAATTGCCAGCTGAGCTGCACGATTCCTGCCTGTCATCTGCTTGACAATTGCCAGCTGTGCTGCGTAATTCCTGCCTGCTCAGCTGCTTGATTATTGCCAGCTGAGCAGCATGATTCCTCACAGCTGAGTTCCATGATTATTGCCTGCTGACTGTTTGATTCGTGCCTACTCAGCTCTTTGTTTATTGCCTCCAGAGGCACATGATCAGTGTATGATAGCAAACATGATCAGCGCATGATCAGTCACATGATCAGCGCCATTAAGTCACGTGATCACTACATGATAGTCATGTGATCAGTCCATGCTCAGTCACGGTATCAGTGCATGATCAGCCACGTGATCAGTGCATGATCAGCCACGTGATCAGTGCATGATAGCCACGTGATCAGTGCATGATCAGTCACGTGATCAGTGCATGATCAGTCACGTGATCAGTGCATGATCAGCCACGTGATCAGTGCATGATCAGTCACCTGATGTATGATCAGTCACGTGACCTGTACATGGTAGCTACATGATCATTGCATGATCAGCCACGTGAGTAGTGCATGATAGCCACGTGATCAGTGCATGATCAGTCACGTGATCAGTGCATGATCAGTCACGTGACAGTGCATGATCAGCCACGTGATCAGTGCATGATAGCCACGTGATCAGTGCATGATCAGTCACGTGATCAGTGCATGATCAGTCACGTGATCAGTGCATGATCAGCCACGTGATCAGTGCATGATAGCCACGTGATCAGTGCATGATCAGCCACGTGATCAGTGCATGATAGCCACGTGATCAGTGCATGATCAGTCACGTGATCAGTGCATGATCAGCCACGTGATCAGTGCATGATCAGCCACGTGATCAGTGCATGATCAGCCACGTGATCAGTGCATGATCAGTCACGTGACCAGTACATGGTAGCTACGTGATCATTGCATGATCAGCCACGTGATCAGTGCATGATAGCCACGTGATCAGTGCATGATCAGTCACGTGATCAGTGCATGATCAGCCACGTGATCAGTGCATGATCAGTCACGTGATCAGTGCATGATCAGTCACGTGATCAGTGCATGATCAGCCACGTGATCAGTGCATGATCAGCCACGTGATCAGTGCATGATAGCCACGTGATCAGTGCATGATCAGCCACGTGATCAGTGCATGATCAGCCACGTGATCAGTGCATGATCAGTCACGTGATCAGTGCATGATCAGCCACGTGATCAGTGCATGATCAGCCACGTGATCAGTGCATGATCAGCCACGTGATCAGTGCATGATAGCCACGTGATCAGTGCATGATCAGTCACGTGATCAGTGCATGATCAGTCACGTGATCAGTGCATGCGTAGCCACGTGATCAGTGCATGATCAGCCACGTGATCAGTGCATGATCAGCCACGTGATCAGTGCATGATCAGCCACGTGATCAGTGCATGATCAGCCACGTGATCAGTGCATGATCAGCCACGTGATCAGTGCATCAGCCACGTGATCAGTGCATGATCAGTTACGTGATCAGTGCATGATCAGCCACGTGATCAGTGCATGGTCAGACACGTGATCAGTGTATGATCAGCCACGTGATCAGTGCATGATATCCAAGTGATCAGTGCATGATCAGTCACGTGATCAGTGTATGATCAGCCACGTGATCAGTGCATGATCAGTCACGTGATCAGGGCATGCTGAGCTGCGTGATTACTGTCTGCTCATCTGTTGACAATTGCCAGCTGAGCTGCATGATTCCTGCCTGTCATCTGCTTGACAATTGCCAGCTGTGCTGCGTAATTCCTGCCTGCTCAGCTGCTTGATTATTGCCAGCTGAGCAGCATGATTCCTCACACCTGAGTTCCATGATTATTGCCTGCTGACTGTTTGATTCGTGCCTACTCAGCTCTTTGTTTATTGCCTCCAGAGGCACATGATCAGTGTATGATAGCAAACATGATCAGCGCATGATCAGTCACATGATCAGTGCCATTAGTCACGTGATCACTACATGATAGTCATGTGATCAGTCCATGCTCAGTCACGGTATCAGTGCATGATCAGCCACGTGATCAGTGCATGATAGCCACGTGATCAGTGCATGATCAGCCACGTGATCAGTGCATGATCAGTCACGTGATCAGTGCATGATGCCACGTGATCAGTGCATGATCAGTCACGTGATCAGTGCATGATCAGTCACGTGATCAGTGCATGATCAGCCACGTGATCAGTGCATGATAGCCACGTGATCAGTGCATGATCAGTCACGTGATCAGTGCATGATCAGTCACGTGACCAGTACATGGTAGCTACGTGATCATTGCATGATCAGCCACGTGAGCAGTGCATGATAGCCACGTGATCAGTGCATGATCAGTCACGTGATCAGTGCATGATCAGCATGTGATCTGCATGATCAGTCACGTGATCAGTGCATGATCAGCCACGTGATCAGTGCATGATAGCCACGTGATCAGTGCATGATCAGTCACGTGATCAGTGCATGATCAGCCACGTGATCAGTGCATGATCAGCCACGTGATCAGTGCATGATCAGCCACGTGATCAGTGCATGATCAGTTACGTGAGCAGTGTATGATCAGCCACGTGATCAGTGCATGGTCAGACACACAGTGTATGATCAGCCACGTGATCAGTGCATGATATCCGTGATCAGTGCATGATCATCACGTGATCAGTGTATGATCAGCCACGTGAACAGTGCATGCTCAGTCACGTGATCAGGGCCTGCTGAGCTGCGTGATTACTGTCTGCTCATCTGCTTGACAATTGCCAGCTGAGCTGCACGATTCCTGCCTGTCATCTGCTTGACAATTGCCAGCTGTGCTGCGTAATTCCTGCCTGCTCAGCTGCTTGATTATTGCCAGCTGAGCAGCATGATTCCTCACACCTGAGTTCCATGATTATTGCCTGCTGACTGTTTGATTCGTGCCTACTCAGCTCTTTGTTTATTGCCTCCAGAGGCACATGATCAGTGTATGATAGCAAACATGATCAGCGCATGATCAGTCACATGATCAGCGCCATTAAGTCACGTGATCACTACATGATAGTCATGTGATCAGTCCATGCTCAGTCACGTGTATCAGTGCATGATCAGCCACGTGATCAGTGCATGATCTGTCACATGATTAGTGTATGATCATCCACGTGATCAGTGCATGGCAGTCATGTGATCAGTGCATGATATAGACGTGATCAGTGCATGATCAGTCACGTGATCAGTGCATGATAGCCACGTGATCAGTGCATGATCAGTCACCTGATGGGTGTATGATCATTCACGTGACCTGTACATGGTAGCTACATGATCATTGCATGATCAGCCACGTGAGTAGTGCATGATAGCCACGTGATCAGTGCATGATCAGTCACGTGATCAGTGCATGATCAGTCATGTGACCAGTACATGGTAGCTGCGTGATCATGCATGATCAGCCACGTGAGCAGTGCATGATAGCCACGTGATCAGTGCATGATCAGTCACGTGATCAGTGCATGATCAGTCACGTGATCAGTGCATGATCAGCCACGTGATCAGTGCATGATCAGTCACGTGATCAGTGCATGATCAGCCACGTGATCAGTGCATGATAGCCACGTGATCAGCATGATCAGTCACGTGATCAGTGCATGATCAGTCATGATCAGTGCATGATCAGCCACGTGATCAGTGCATGATCATTATGATCAGTGCATGATCAGTCACGTGATCAGTACATGAGCACGTGATCAGTGCATGATCAGCCACGTGATCAGTGCATGATAGCCACGTGATCAGTGCATGATAGCCACGTGATCAGTGCATGATCAGTCACGTGATAGTGTGATCAGCCACGTGATCAGTGCATGATCAGTCACGTGATCAGTGCATGATCAGCCACGTGATCAGTGCATGATCAGTCACGTGATCAGTGCATGATATCACGTGATCAGTGCATGATCAGTCACGTGATCAGTGCATGATAGCCACGTGATCAGTGCATGATCAGTCACGTGATCAGTGCATGATCAGTCACGTGATCAGTATGATAGCTACGTGATCAGTGCATGATCAGCCACGTGATCAGTGCATGATAGCCACGTGATCAGTGCATGATCAGTCACGTGATCAGTGCATGATCAGTCACGTGATCAGTGCATGGTAGCTGCGTGATCATGCATGATCAGCCACGTGATCAGTGCATGATAGCCACGTGATCAGTGCATGATCAGCCACGTGATCAGTGCATGATCAGTCACGTGATCAGTGCATGATCAGCCACGTGATCAGTGCATGATCAGGCACGTGATCATGATCAGCCACGTGATCAGTGCATGATAGCCACGTGATCAGTGCATGATCAGTCACGTGATCAGTGCATGATCAGCACGTGATCAGTGCATGATCAGCCACGTGATCAGTGCATGATCAGCCACGTGATCAGTGCATGATCAGTCACGTGATCAGTGCATGATCAGTCACGTGATCAGTGCATGATAGTCACGTGATCAGTGCATGATCAGCCACGTGATCAGTGCATGATCAGCCACGTGATCAGTGCATGATCAGCCACGTGATCAGTGCATGATCAGTCACGTGATCATGTGTGATCAGCCACGTGATCAGTGCATGATCAGCCACGTGATCAGTGCATGATCATCACGTGATCAGTGCATGATCAGTCACGTGATCAGTGCATGTAGCACGTGATCAGTGCATGATCAGCCACGTGATCAGTGCATGATAGCCACGTGATCAGTGCATGATAGCCACGTGATCAGTGCATGATCAGTCATGTGATACGTGTGTGATCAGCCACGTGATCAGTGCATGATATCCACGTGATCAGTGCATGACAGCCACGTGATCAGTGCATGATAGCCACGGATCAGTGCATGATCAGTCACGTGATACATGTGTGATCAGCCACGTGATCAGTGCATGATGAGCCACGTGATCAGTGCAGGATCAATTACGTGATCAGTGCATGATCAGTCACGTGACCAGTACATGGTTGTCATGATCGTTGCATGATCAGCCACGTGAGCAGAGCATGATAGCCACGTGATCAGTGCATGATCAGTCACGTGATCAGTACATGATCAGTCACGTGAACAGTGCATGATCATTACGTGATCAGTGCATGATCAGTCACGTGACCAGTATATGGTAGCTACGTGATCATTCCATGAAGCCACGTGAGCAGTGCATGATAGCCACGTGATGTGTGCATGAGTTACGTGAGCAGAGTATGATCAGCCACGTGATCAGTGCATGAGTGCCACGTGATCAGTGCATGATATGTCACGTGACAGGTGTGTGATCAGCCACGTGAACAGTGCATGTTCAGCCACGTGATCAGTGCATGATAGCCACGTGATCAGTGCATGATCAGTTACGTGAGCAGTGTATGATCAGCCACGTGATCAGTGCATGGTCAGACACGTGAACAGTGTATGATCAGCCACGTGATCAGTGCATGATATCCAAGTGATCAGTGCATGATCATCACGTGATCAGTGTATGATCAGCCACGTGAACAGTGCATGCTCAGTCACGTGATCTGGGCCTGCTGAGCTGCGTGATTACTGTCTGCTCATCTGCTTGACAATTGCCAGCTGAGCTGCACGATTCCTGCCTGTCATCTGCTTGACAATTGCCAGCTGTGCTGCGTAATTCCTGCCTGCTCAGCTGCTTGATTATTGCCAGCTGAGCAGCATGATTCCTCACAGCTGAGTTCCATGATTATTGCCTGCTGACTGTTTGATTCGTGCCTACTCAGCTCTTTGTTTATTGCCTCCAGAGGCACATGATCAGTGTATGATAGCAAACATGATCAGCGCATGATCAGTCACATGATCAGCGCCATTAAGTCACGTGATCACTACATGATAGTCATGTGATCAGTCCATGCTCAGTCACGGTATCAGTGCATGATCAGCCACGTGATCAGTGCATGATCTGTCACATGATTAGTGTATGATCATCCACGTGATCAGTGCATGGGCAGTCATGATCAGTGCATGATATAGACGTGATCAGTGCATGATCAGTCTCGTGATCAGTGCATGATAGCCACGTGATCAGTGCATGATCAGTCACCTGATGGGTGTATGATCATTCACGTGACCTGTACATGTAGCTACATGATCATTGCATGATCAGCCACGTGAGTAGTGCATGATAGCCACGTGATCAGTGCATGATCAGTCACGTGATCAGTGCATGATCAGTCATGTGACCAGTACATGGTAGTTGTGATCATTGCATGATCAGCCACGTGATCAGTGCATGATAGCCACGTGATCAGTGCATGATAGCCACGTGATCAGTGCATGATCAGTCACGTGATAGTGTGTGATCAGCCACGTGATCAGTGCATGATATCCACGTGATCAGTGCATGACAGCCACGTGATCAGTGCATGATAGCCACGTGATCAGTGCATGATCAGTCACGTGATACATGTGTGATCAGCCACGTGATCAGTGCATGATGAGCCACGTGATCAGTGCAGGATCAATTACGTGATCAGTGCATGATCAGTCACGTGACCAGTACATGGTTGCTATGATCGTTGCATGATCAGCCACGTGAGCAGAGCATGATAGCCACGTGATCAGTGCATGATCAGTCACGTGATCAGTACATGATCAGTCACGTGAACAGTGCATGATCATTTACGTGATCTGTGCATGATCAGTCACGTGACCAGTATATGGTAGCTACGTGATCATTCCATGACGAGCCACGTGAGCAGTGCATGATAGCCACGTGATGTGTGCATGAGTTACGTGAGCAGAGTATGATCAGCCACGTGATCAGTGCATGAGTGCCACGTGATCAGTGCATGATATGTCACGTGATGTGTGTGATCAGCCACGTGAACAGTGCATGTTCAGCCACGTGATCAGTGCATGATAGCCACGTGATCAGTGCATGATCAGTTACGTGAGCAGTGTATGATCAGCCACGTGATCAGTGCATGGTCAGACACGTGAACAGTGTATGATCAGCCACGTGATCAGTGCATGATATCCAAGTGATCAGTGCATGATCATCACGTGATCAGTGTATGATCAGCCACGTGAACAGTGCATGCTCAGTCACGTGATCTGGGCCTGCTGAGCTGCGTGATTACTGTCTGCTCATCTGCTTGACAATTGCCAGCTGAGCTGCACGATTCCTGCCTGTCATCTGCTTGACAATTGCCAGCTGTGCTGCGTAATTCCTGCCTGCTCAGCTGCTTGATTATTGCCAGCTGAGCAGCATGATTCCTCACACCTGAGTTCCATGATTATTGCCTGCTGACTGTTTGATTCGTGCCTACTCAGCTCTTTGTTTATTGCCTCCAGAGGCACATGATCAGTGTATGATAGCAAACATGATCAGCGCATGATCAGTCACATGATCAGCGCCATTAAGTCACGTGATCACTACATGATAGTCATGTGATCAGTCCATGCTCAGTCACGGTATCAGTGCATGATCAGCCACGTGATCAGTGCATGATCTGTCACATGATTAGTGTATGATCATCCACGTGATCAGTGCATGGGCAGTCATGTGATCAGTGCATGATATAGACGTGATCAGTGCATGATCAGTCTCGTGATCAGTGCATGATAGCCACGTGATCAGTGCATGATCAGTCACCTGATGGGTGTATGATCATTCACGTGACCTGTACATGGTAGCTACATGATCATTGCATGATCAGCCACGTGAGTAGTGCATGATAGCCACGTGATCACTGCATGATCAGTCACGTGATCAGTGCATGATCAGTCATGTGACCAGTACATGGTAGCTGCGTGATCATGCATGATCAGCCACGTGAGCAGTGCATGATAGCCACGTGATCAGTGCATGATCAGTCACGTGATCAGTGCATGATCAGTCACGTGATCAGTGCATGATCAGCCACGTGATCAGTGCATGATCAGGCACGTGATCAGTGATGATCAGCCACGTGATCAGTGCATGATAGCCACGTGATCAGTGCATGATCAGTCACGTGATCAGTGCATGATCAGTCACGTGATCAGTGCATGATCAGCCACGTGATCAGTGCATGATCAGCCATGATCAGCATGATCAATCACGTGATCAGTGCATGATCAGTCACGTGATCAGTGCATGATAGCCACGTGATCAGTGCATGATCAGTCACGTGATCAGCATGACAGCCACGTGATCAGCATGAGCCACGTGATCAGTGCACATCAGTGCATGATCAGCCACGTGATCAGTGCATGATCAGCCACGTGATCAGTGCATGATCAGTCACGTGATCAGTGCATGATCAGTCACGTGATCAGTGCATGATAGCTACGTGATCAGTGCATGATCAGCCACGTGATCAGTGCATGATCAGCCACGTGATCAGTGCATGATCAGCCACGTGATCAGTGCATGATCAGTCACGTGATAGTGCATGATCAGCCACGTGATCAGTGCATGATAGCCACGTGATCAGTGCATGATCAGCCACGTGATCAGTGCATGATCAGCCACGTGATCAGTGCATGATCAGTCACGTGATCATGCATGATCAGCCACGTGATCAGTGCATGATCAGCCACGTGATCAGTGCATGATCAATTACGTGATCAGTGCATGATCAGTCACGTGACCAGTACATGGTTGCTACGTGATCGTTGCATGATCAGCCACGTGAGCAGTGCATGATAGCCACGTGATCAGTGCATGATCAGTCACGTGATCAGTACATGATCAGTCACGTGAACAGTGCATGATCATTTACGTGATCAGTGCATGATCAGTCACGTGACCAGTATATGGTAGCTACGTGATCATTGCATGACAGCCACGTGAGCAGTGCATGATAGCCACGTGATGTGTGCATGAGTTACGTGAGCAGAGTATGATCAGCCACGTGATCAGTGCATGAGCCACGTGATCAGTGCATGATATGTCACGTGACAGTGTGTGATCAGCCACGTGAACAGTGCATGTTCAGCCACGTGATCAGTGCATGATAGCCACGTGATCAGTGCATGATCAGTTACGTGAGCAGTGTATGATCAGCCACGTGATCAGTGCATGGTCAGACACGTGAACAGTGTATGATCAGCCACGTGATCAGTGCATGATATCCACGTGATCAGTGCATGATCATCACGTGATCAGTGTATGATCAGCCACGTGAACAGTGCATGCTCAGTCACGTGATCTGGGCCTGCTGAGCTGCGTGATTACTGTCTGCTCATCTGCTTGACAATTGCCAGCTGAGCTGCACGATTCCTGCCTGTCATCTGCTTGACAATTGCCAGCTGTGCTGCGTAATTCCTGCCTGCTCAGCTGCTTGATTATTGCCAGCTGAGCAGCATGATTCCTCACAGCTGAGTTCCATGATTATTGCCTGCTGACTGTTTGATTCGTGCCTACTCAGCTCTTTGTTTATTGCCTCCAGAGGCACATGATCAGTGTATGATAGCAAACATGATCAGCGCATGATCAGTCACATGATCAGCGCCATTAAGTCACGTGATCACTACATGATAGTCATGTGATCAGTCCATGCTCAGTCACGGTATCAGTGCATGATCAGCCACGTGATCAGTGCATGATCTGTCACGTGATTAGTGTATGATCATCCACGTGATCAGTGCATGGGCAGTCATGTGATCAGTGCATGATATAGACGTGATCAGTGCATGATCAGTCACGTGATCAGTGCATGATAGCCACGTGATCAGTGCATGATCAGTCACCTGATGGGTGTATGATCATTCACGTGACCTGTACATGGTAGCTACATGATCATTGCATGATCAGCCACGTGAGTAGTGCATGATAGCCACGTGATCAGTGCATGATCAGTCACGTGATCAGTGCATGATCAGTCATGTGACCAGTACATGGTAGCTGCGTGATCATGCATGATCAGCCACGTGATCAGTGCATGATAGCCACGTGATCAGTGCATGATCAGACACGTGATCAGTGCATGATCAGTCACGTGATCAGTGCATGATCAGCCACGTGATCAGTGCATGATCAGGCACGTGATCAGTGCATGTCAGCCACGTGATCAGTGCATGATAGCCACGTGATCAGTGCATGATCAGCCACGTGATCAGTGCATGATCAGCCACGTGATCAGTGCATGATCAGCCACGTGATCAGTGCATGATCAGTCACGTGATCAGTGCATGATCAGCCACGTGATCAGTGCATGATCAGCCACGTGATCAGTGCATGATCAGCCACGTGATCAGTGCATGATCAGTCACGTGATCAGTGCATGGTAGCTACGTGATCAGTGCATGATCAGCCACGTGATCAGTGCATGATAGCCACGTGATCAGTGCATGATAGCCACGTGATCAGTGCATGATCAGTCATGTGATACGTGTGTGATCAGCCACGTGATCAGTGCATGATATCCACGTGATCAGTGCATGACAGCCACGTGATCAGTGCATGAGAGCCACGTGATCAGTGCATGATCAGTCACGTGATACAGTGTGATCAGCCACGTGATCAGTGCATGATGAGCCACGTGATCAGTGCATGATCAATTACGTGATCAGTGCATGATCAGTCACGTGACCAGTACATGGTTGCTACGTGATCGTGCATGATCAGCCACGTGAGCAGAGCATGATAGCCACGTGATCAGTGCATGATCAGTCACGTGATCAGTACATGATCAGTCACGTGAACAGTGCATGATCATTCACGTGATTGTGCATGATCAGTCACGTGACCAGTATATGGTAGCTACGTGATCATTCCATGACGAGCCACGTGAGCAGTGCATGATAGCCACGTGATGTGTGCATGAGTTACGTGAGCAGAGTATGATCAGCCACGTGATCAGTGCATGAGTGCCACGTGATCAGTGCATGATATGTCACGTGACAGGTGTGTGATCAGCCACGTGAACAGTGCATGTTCAGCCACGTGATCAGTGCATGATAGCCACGTGATCAGTGCATGATCAGTTACGTGAGCAGTGTATGATCAGCCACGTGATCAGTGCATGGTCAGACACGTGAACAGTGTATGATCAGCCACGTGATCAGTGCATGATATCCAAGTGATCAGTGCATGATCATCACGTGATCAGTGTATGATCAGCCACGTGAACAGTGCATGCTCAGTCACGTGATCTGGGCCTGCTGAGCTGCGTGATTACTGTCTGCTCATCTGCTTGACAATTGCCAGCTGAGCTGCACGATTCCTGCCTGTCATCTGCTTGACAATTGCCAGCTGTGCTGCGTAATTCCTGCCTGCTCAGCTGCTTGATTATTGCCAGCTGAGCAGCATGATTCCTCACACCTGAGTTCCATGATTATTGCCTGCTGACTGTTTGATTCGTGCCTACTCAGCTCTTTGTTTATTGCCTCCAGAGGCACATGATCAGTGTATGATAGCAAACATGATCAGCGCATGATCAGTCACATGATCAGCGCCATTAAGTCACGTGATCACTACATGATAGTCATGTGATCAGTCCATGCTCAGTCACGGTATCAGTGCATGATCAGCCACGTGATCAGTGCATGATCTGTCACATGATTAGTGTATGATCATCCACGTGATCAGTGCATGGGCAGTCATGTGATCAGTGCATGATATAGACGTGATCAGTGCATGATCAGTCTCGTGATCAGTGCATGATAGCCACGTGATCAGTGCATGATCAGTCACCTGATGGGTGTATGATCATTCACGTGACCTGTACATGGTAGCTACATGATCATTGCATGATCAGCCACGTGAGTAGTGCATGATAGCCACGTGATCACTGCATGATCAGTCACGTGATCAGTGCATGATCAGTCATGTGACCAGTACATGGTAGCTGCGTGATCAGGCATGATCAGCCACGTGAGCAGTGCATGATAGCCACGTGATCAGTGCATGATCAGTCACGTGATCAGTGCATGATCAGTCACGTGATCAGTGCATGATCAGCCACGTGATCAGTGCATGATCAGGCACGTGATCAGTGCATGATCAGCCACGTGATCAGTGCATGATAGCCACGTGATCAGTGCATGATCAGTCACGTGATCAGTGCATGATCAGTCACGTGATCAGTGCATGATCAGCCACGTGATCAGTGCATGATCAGCCACGTGATCAGTGCATGATCAATCACGTGATCAGTGCATGATCAGTCACGTGATCAGCATGATAGCTACGTGATCAGTGCATGATCAGCCACGTGATCAGTGCATGATAGCCACGTGATCAGTGCATGATCAGCCACGTGATCAGTGCATGATCAGTCACGTGATCATGTGATCAGCCACGTGATCAGTGCATGATCAGCCACGTGATCAGTGCATGATCAGCCACGTGATCAGTGCATGATCAGTCACGTGATCAGTGCATGGTAGCACGTGATCAGTGCATGATCAGCCACGTGATCAGTGCATGATAGCCACGTGATCAGTGCATGATAGCCACGTGATCAGTGCATGATCAGTCATGTGATAGTGCATGATCAGCCACGTGATCAGTGCATGATATCCACGTGATCAGTGCATGATCAGCCACGTGATCAGTGCATGAGAGCCACGTGATCAGTGCATGATCAGTCACGTGATACATGTGTGATCAGCCACGTGATCAGTGCATGATGAGCCACGTGATCAGTGCATGATCAATTACGTGATCAGTGCATGATCAGTCACGTGACCAGTACATGGTTGCTACGTGATCGTGCATGATCAGCCACGTGAGCAGTGCATGATAGCCACGTGATCAGTGCATGATCAGTCACGTGATCAGTGCATGATCAGTCACGTGAACAGTGCATGATCATTTACGTGATCAGTGCATGATCAGTCACGTGACCAGTATATGGTTGCTACGTGATCATTCCATGACAGCCACGTGAGCAGTGCATGATAGCCACGTGATGTGTGCATGAGTTACGTGAGCAGAGTATGATCAGCCACGTGATCAGTGCATGAGTGCCACGTGATCAGTGCATGATATGTCACGTGACAGGTGTGTGATCAGCCACGTGAACAGTGCATGATCAGCCACGTGATCAGTGCATGATAGCCACGTGATCAGTGCATGATCAGTTACGTGATCAGTGTATGATCAGCCACGTGATCAGTGCATGGTCAGACACGTGAACAGTGTATGATCAGCCACGTGATCAGTGCATGATATCCAAGTGATCAGTGCATGATCATCACGTGATCAGTGTATGATCAGCCACGTGAACAGTGCATGCTCAGTCACGTGATCTGGGCCTGCTGAGCTGCGTGATTACTGTCTGCTCATCTGCTTGACAATTGCCAGCTGAGCTGCACGATTCCTGCCTGTCATCTGCTTGACAATTGCCAGCTGTGCTGCGTAATTCCTGCCTGCTCAGCTGCTTGATTATTGCCAGCTGAGCAGCATGATTCCTCACAGCTGAGTTCCATGATTATTGCCTGCTGACTGTTTGATTCGTGCCTACTCAGCTCTTTGTTTATTGCCTCCAGAGGCACATGATCAGTGTATGATAGCAAACATGATCAGCGCATGATCAGTCACATGATCAGCGCCATTAAGTCACGTGATCACTACATGATAGTCATGTGATCAGTCCATGCTCAGTCACGGTATCAGTGCATGATCAGCCACGTGATCAGTGCATGATCTGTCACATGATTAGTGTATGATCATCCACGTGATCAGTGCATGGGCAGTCATGTGATCAGTGCATGATATAGACGTGATCAGTGCATGATCAGTCACGTGATCAGTGCATGATAGCCACGTGATCAGTGCATGATCAGTCACCTGATGGGTGTATGATCATTCACGTGACCTGTACATGGTAGCTACATGATCATTGCATGATCAGCCACGTGAGTAGTGCATGATAGCCACGTGATCAGTGCATGATCAGTCACGTGATCAGTGCATGATCAGTCATGTGACCAGTACATGGTAGCTGCGTGATCATGCATGATCAGCCACGTGATCAGTGCATGATAGCCACGTGATCAGTGCATGATCAGACACGTGATCAGTGCATGATCAGTCACGTGATCAGTGCATGATCAGCCACGTGATCAGTGCATGATCAGTCACGTGATCAGTGCATGATCAGCCACGTGATCAGTGCATGATAGCCACGTGATCAGTGCATGATCAGCCACGTGATCAGTGCATGATCAGCCACGTGATCAGTGCATGATCAGCCACGTGATCAGTGCATGATCAGTCACGTGATCAGTGCATGATCAGCCACGTGATCAGTGCATGATCAGCCACGTGATCAGTGCATGATCAGTCACGTGATCAGTGCATGATCAGTCACGTGATCAGTGCATGTAGCTACGTGATCATTGCATGATCAGCCACGTGATCAGTGCATGATAGCCACGTGATCAGTGCATGATAGCCACGTGATCAGTGCATGATCAGTCATGTGATACGTTGTGATCAGCCACGTGATCAGTGCATGATATCCACGTGATCAGTGCATGACAGCCACGTGATCAGTGCATGAGAGCCACGTGATCAGTGCATGATCAGTCACGTGATACATGTGTGATCAGCCACGTGATCAGTGCATGATGAGCCACGTGATCAGTGCATGATCAATTACGTGATCAGTGCATGATCAGTCACGTGACCAGTACATGGTTGCTACGTGATCGTTGCATGATCAGCCACGTGAGCAGTGCATGATAGCCACGTGATCAGTGCATGATCAGTCACGTGATCAGTACATGATCAGTCACGTGAACAGTGCATGATCATTTACGTGATCTGTGCATGATCAGTCACGTGACCAGTATATGGTAGCTACGTGATCATTCCATGACAGCCACGTGAGCAGTGCATGATAGCCACGTGATGTGTGCATGAGTTACGTGAGCAGAGTATGATCAGCCACGTGATCAGTGCATGAGTGCCACGTGATCAGTGCATGATATGTCACGTGACAGGTGTGTGATCAGCCACGTGAACAGTGCATGTTCAGCCACGTGATCAGTGCATGATAGCCACGTGATCAGTGCATGATCAGTTACGTGAGCAGTGTATGATCAGCCACGTGATCAGTGCATGGTCAGACACGTGAACAGTGTATGATCAGCCACGTGATCAGTGCATGATATCCAAGTGATCAGTGCATGATCATCACGTGATCAGTGTATGATCAGCCACGTGAACAGTGCATGCTCAGTCACGTGATCTGGGCCTGCTGAGCTGCGTGATTACTGTCTGCTCATCTGCTTGACAATTGCCAGCTGAGCTGCACGATTCCTGCCTGTCATCTGCTTGACAATTGCCAGCTGTGCTGCGTAATTCCTGCCTGCTCAGCTGCTTGATTATTGCCAGCTGAGCAGCATGATTCCTCACACCTGAGTTCCATGATTATTGCCTGCTGACTGTTTGATTCGTGCCTACTCAGCTCTTTGTTTATTGCCTCCAGAGGCACATGATCAGTGTATGATAGCAAACATGATCAGCGCATGATCAGTCACATGATCAGCGCCATTAAGTCACGTGATCACTACATGATAGTCATGTGATCAGTCCATGCTCAGTCACGGTATCAGTGCATGATCAGCCACGTGATCAGTGCATGATCTGTCACATGATTAGTGTATGATCATCCACGTGATCAGTGCATGGGCAGTCATGTGATCAGTGCATGATATAGACGTGATCAGTGCATGATCAGTCTCGTGATCAGTGCATGATAGCCACGTGATCAGTGCATGATCAGTCACCTGATGGGTGTATGATCATTCACGTGACCTGTACATGGTAGCTACATGATCATTGCATGATCAGCCACGTGAGTAGTGCATGATAGCCACGTGATCAGTGCATGATCAGTCACGTGATCAGTGCATGATCAGTCATGTGACCAGTACATGGTAGCTGCGTGATCATGCATGATCAGCCACGTGAGCAGTGCATGATAGCCACGTGATCAGTGCATGATCAGTCACGTGATCAGTGCATGATCAGTCACGTGATCAGTGCATGATCAGCCACGTGATCAGTGCATGATCAGGCACGTGATCAGTGCATGATCAGCCACGTGATCAGTGCATGATAGCCACGTGATCAGTGCATGATCAGTCACGTGATCAGTGCATGATCAGTCACGTGATCAGTGCATGATCAGCCACGTGATCAGTGCATGATCAGCCACGTGATCAGTGCATGATCAATCACGTGATCAGTGCATGATCAGTCACGTGATCAGTGCATGATAGCTACGTGATCAGTGCATGATCAGCCACGTGATCAGTGCATGATCAGCCACGTGATCAGTGCATGATCAGCCACGTGATCAGTGCATGATCAGTCACGTGATCATGCATGATCAGCCACGTGATCAGTGCATGATCAGCCACGTGATCAGTGCATGATCAATTACGTGATCAGTGCATGATCAGTCACGTGATCAGTGCATGATAGCTACGTGATCAGTGCATGATCAGCCACGTGATCAGTGCATGATAGCCACGTGATCAGTGCATGATAGCCACGTGATCAGTGCATGATCAGTCACGTGATACGTGCATGATCAGCCACGTGATCAGTGCATGATAGCCACGTGATCAGTGCATGATCAGCCACGTGATCAGTGCATGAGAGCCACGTGATCAGTGCATGATCAGTCACGTGATACATGTGTGATCAGCCACGTGATCAGTGCATGATGAGCCACGTGATCAGTGCATGATCAATTACGTGATCAGTGCATGATCAGTCACGTGACCAGTACATGGTTGCTACGTGATCGTTGCATGATCAGCCACGTGAGCAGTGCATGATAGCCACGTGATCAGTGCATGATCAGTCACGTGATCAGTGCATGATCAGTCACGTGAACAGTGCATGATCATTTACGTGATCAGTGCATGATCAGTCACGTGACCAGTATATGGTAGCTACGTGATCATTCCATGACGAGCCACGTGAGCAGTGCATGATAGCCACGTGATGTGTGCATGAGTTACGTGAGCAGAGTATGATCAGCCACGTGATCAGTGCATGAGTGCCACGTGATCAGTGCATGATATGTCACGTGACAGGTGTGTGATCAGCCACGTGAACAGTGCATGTTCAGCCACGTGATCAGTGCATGATAGCCACGTGATCAGTGCATGATCAGTTACGTGAGCAGTGTATGATCAGCCACGTGATCAGTGCATGGTCAGACACGTGAACAGTGTATGATCAGCCACGTGATCAGTGCATGATATCCAAGTGATCAGTGCATGATCATCACGTGATCAGTGTATGATCAGCCACGTGAACAGTGCATGCTCAGTCACGTGATCTGGGCCTGCTGAGCTGCGTGATTACTGTCTGCTCATCTGCTTGACAATTGCCAGCTGAGCTGCACGATTCCTGCCTGTCATCTGCTTGACAATTGCCAGCTGTGCTGCGTAATTCCTGCCTGCTCAGCTGCTTGATTATTGCCAGCTGAGCAGCATGATTCCTCACACCTGAGTTCCATGATTATTGCCTGCTGACTGTTTGATTCGTGCCTACTCAGCTCTTTGTTTATTGCCTCCAGAGGCACATGATCAGTGTATGATAGCAAACATGATCAGCGCATGATCAGTCACATGATCAGCGCCATTAAGTCACGTGATCACTACATGATAGTCATGTGATCAGTCCATGCTCAGTCACGGTATCAGTGCATGATCAGCCACGTGATCAGTGCATGATCTGTCACATGATTAGTGTATGATCATCCACGTGATCAGTGCATGGGCAGTCATGTGATCAGTGCATGATATAGACGTGATCAGTGCATGATCAGTCACGTGATCAGTGCATGATAGCCACGTGATCAGTGCATGATCAGTCACCTGATGGGTGTATGATCATTCACGTGACCTGTACATGGTAGCTACATGATCATTGCATGATCAGCCACGTGAGTAGTGCATGATAGCCACGTGATCAGTGCATGATCAGTCACGTGATCAGTGCATGATCAGTCATGTGACCAGTACATGGTAGCTGCGTGATCATGCATGATCAGCCACGTGAGCAGTGCATGATAGCCACGTGATCAGTGCATGATCAGACACGTGATCAGTGCATGATCAGTCACGTGATCAGTGCATGATCAGCCACGTGATCAGTGCATGATCCACGTGATCAGTGCATGATCAGCCACGTGATCAGTGCATGATAGCCACGTGATCAGTGCATGATCAGCCACGTGATCAGTGATCAGCCACGTGATCAGTGCATGATCAGCCACGTGATCAGTGCATGATCAGTCACGTGATCAGTGCATGATCAGCCACGTGATCAGTGCATGATCAGCCACGTGATCAGTGCATGATCAATACGTGATCAGTGCATGATCAGTCACGTGATCAGTGCATGATAGCTACGTGATCAGTGCATGATCAGCCACGTGATCAGTGCATGATAGCCACGTGATCAGTGCATGATAGCCACGTGATCAGTGCATGATCAGTCACGTGATAGTGCATGATCAGCCACGTGATCAGTGCATGATATCCACGTGATCAGTGCATGACAGCCACGTGATCAGTGCATGAGAGCCACGTGATCAGTGCATGATCAGTCACGTGATACATGTGTGATCAGCCACGTGATCAGTGCATGATGAGCCACGTGATCAGTGCATGATCAATTACGTGATCAGTGCATGATCAGTCACGTGACCAGTACATGGTTGCTACGTGATCGTGCATGATCAGCCACGTGAGCAGTGCATGATAGCCACGTGATCAGTGCATGATCAGTCACGTGATCAGTGCATGATCAGTCACGTGAACAGTGCATGATCATTTACGTGATCTGTGCATGATCAGTCACGTGACCAGTATATGGTTGCTACGTGATCATTCCATGACGAGCCACGTGAGCAGTGCATGATAGCCACGTGATGTGCATGAGTTACGTGAGCAGAGTATGATCAGCCACGTGATCAGTGCATGAGTGCCACGTGATCAGTGCATGATATGTCACGTGACAGTGTGTGATCAGCCACGTGAACAGTGCATGTTCAGCCACGTGATCAGTGCATGATAGCCACGTGATCAGTGCATGATCAGTTACGTGAGCAGTGTATGATCAGCCACGTGATCAGTGCATGGTCAGACACGTGAACAGTGTATGATCAGCCACGTGATCAGTGCATGATATCCAAGTGATCAGTGCATGATCATCACGTGATCAGTGTATGATCAGCCACGTGAACAGTGCATGCTCAGTCACGTGATCTGGGCCTGCTGAGCTGCGTGATTACTGTCTGCTCATCTGCTTGACAATTGCCAGCTGAGCTGCACGATTCCTGCCTGTCATCTGCTTGACAATTGCCAGCTGTGCTGCGTAATTCCTGCCTGCTCAGCTGCTTGATTATTGCCAGCTGAGCAGCATGATTCCTCACACCTGAGTTCCATGATTATTGCCTGCTGACTGTTTGATTCGTGCCTACTCAGCTCTTTGTTTATTGCCTCCAGAGGCACATGATCAGTGTATGATAGCAAACATGATCAGCGCATGATCAGTCACATGATCAGCGCCATTAAGTCACGTGATCACTACATGATAGTCATGTGATCAGTCCATGCTCAGTCACGGTATCAGTGCATGATCAGCCACGTGATCAGTGCATGATCTGTCACATGATTAGTGTATGATCATCCACGTGATCAGTGCATGGGCAGTCATGTGATCAGTGCATGATATAGACGTGATCAGTGCATGATCAGTCTCGTGATCAGTGCATGATAGCCACGTGATCAGTGCATGATCAGTCACCTGATGGGTGTATGATCATTCACGTGACCTGTACATGGTAGCTACATGATCATTGCATGATCAGCCACGTGAGTAGTGCATGATAGCCACGTGATCAGTGCATGATCAGTCACGTGATCAGTGCATGATCAGTCATGTGACCAGTACATGGTAGCTGCGTGATCATGCATGATCAGCCACGTGAGCAGTGCATGATAGCCACGTGATCAGTGCATGATCAGACACGTGATCAGTGCATGATCAGTCACGTGATCAGTGCATGATCAGCCACGTGATCAGTGCATGATCAGGCACGTGATCAGTGCATGTCAGCCACGTGATCAGTGCATGATAGCCACGTGATCAGTGCATGATCAGTCACGTGATCAGTGCATGATCAGTTACGTGATCAGTGCATGATCAGCCACGTGATCAGTGCATGATCAGCCACGTGATCAGTGCATGATCAATCACGTGATCAGTGCATGATCAGTCACGTGACAGTACATGATAGCCACGTGATCAGTGCATGATCAGCCACGTGATCAGTGCATGATAGCCACGTGATCAGTGCATGATAGCCACGTGATCAGTGCATGATCAGTCATGTGATAGTGATCAGCCACGTGATCAGTGCATGATATCACGTGATCAGTGCATGATCAGCCACGTGATCAGTGCATGATAGCCACGTGATCAGTGCATGATCAGTCACGTGATCATGTGTGATCAGCCACGTGATCAGTGCATGATCAGCCACGTGATCAGTGCATGATCAACCACGTGATCAGTGCATGATCAGTCACGTGACCAGTACATGGTAGCTACGTGATCGTGCATGATCAGCCACGTGATCAGTGCATGATAGCCACGTGATCAGTGCATGATCAGTCACGTGATCAGTGCATGATCAGTCACGTGATCAGTGCATGATCATTCACGTGATCAGTGCATGATCAGTCACGTGATCAGTATATGGTTGCTACGTGATCATTGCATGACAGCCACGTGATCAGTGCATGATAGCCACGTGATCAGTGCATGAGTCACGTGATCAGTGCATGATCAGCCACGTGATCAGTGCATGATGCCACGTGATCAGTGCATGATAGTCACGTGATCAGTGCATGATCAGCCACGTGATCAGTGCATGATCAGCCACGTGATCAGTGCATGATAGCCACGTGATCAGTGCATGATCAGTCACGTGATCAGTGCATGATCAGCCACGTGATCAGTGCATGATCAGCCACGTGATCAGTGCATGATAGTCACGTGATCAGTGCATGATCAGCCACGTGATCAGTGCATGATCAGCCACGTGATCAGTGCATGATCAGTTACGTGAGAGCATGATCAGCCACGTGATCAGTGCATGAGTGCCACGTGATCAGTGCATGATAGTCACGTGACAGTGTGTGATCAGCCACGTGATCAGTGCATGATCAGCCACGTGATCAGTGCATGATAGCCACGTGATCAGTGCATGATCAGTTACGTGAGCAGTGTATGATCAGCCACGTGATCAGTGCATGGTCAGACACGTGATCAGTGTATGATCAGCCACGTGATCAGTGCATGATATCCAAGTGATCAGTGCATGATCATCACGTGATCAGTGTATGATCAGCCACGTGAACAGTGCATGCTCAGTCACGTGATCAGGGCCTGCTGAGCTGCGTGATTACTGTCTGCTCATCTGCTTGACAATTGCCAGCTGAGCTGCACGATTCCTGCCTGTCATCTGCTTGACAATTGCCAGCTGTGCTGCGTAATTCCTGCCTGCTCAGCTGCTTGATTATTGCCAGCTGAGCAGCATGATTCCTCACACCTGAGTTCCATGATTATTGCCTGCTGACTGTTTGATTCGTGCCTACTCAGCTCTTTGTTTATTGCCTCCAGAGGCACATGATCAGTGTATGATAGCAAACATGATCAGTGCATGATCAGTCACATGATCAGCGCCATTAAGTCACGTGATCACTACATGATAGTCATGTGATCAGTCCATGCTCAGTCACGGTATCAGTGCATGATCAGCCACGTGATCAGTGCATGATCTGTCACATGATCAGTGTATGATCATCCACGTGATCAGTGCATGGGCAGTCATGATCAGTGCATGATATAGACGTGATCAGTGCATGATCAGTCTCGTGATCAGTGCATGATAGCCACGTGATCAGTGCATGATCAGTCACCTGATGGGTGTATGATCATTCACGTGACCTGTACATGGTAGCCATGATCATTGCATGATCAGCCACGTGAGTAGTGCATGATAGCCACGTGATCAGTGCATGATCAGTCACGTGATCAGTGCATGATCAGTCATGTGACCAGTACATGGTAGCTGCGTGATCATGCATGATCAGCCACGTGAGCAGTGCATGATAGCCACGTGATCAGTGCATGATCAGCCACGTGATCAGTGCATGATCAGTCACGTGATCAGTGCATGATCAGCCACGTGATCAGTGCATGATCAGGCACGTGATCAGTGCATGATCAGCCACGTGATCAGTGCATGATAGCCACGTGATCAGTGCATGATCAGTCACGTGATCAGTGCATGATCAGTCACGTGATCAGTGCATGATCAGCCACGTGATCAGTGCATGATCAGCCACGTGATCAGTGCATGATCAATCACGTGATCAGTGCATGATCAGTCACGTGATCAGTGCATGGTAGCTACGTGATCAGTGCATGATCAGCCACGTGATCAGTGCATGATAGCCACGTGATCAGTGCATGATCAGCCACGTGATCAGTGCATGATCAGTCACGTGATCAGTGCATGATCAGCCACGTGATCAGTGCATGATATCCACGTGATCAGTGCATGACAGCCACGTGATCAGTGCATGATAGCCACGTGATCAGTGCATGATCAGTCACGTGATCATGTGTGATCAGCCACGTGATCAGTGCATGATGAGCCACGTGATCAGTGCATGATCAATTACGTGATCAGTGCATGATCAGTCACGTGACAGTACATGGTTGCTACGTGATCGTGCATGATCAGCCACGTGAGCAGTGCATGATAGCCACGTGATCAGTGCATGATCAGTCACGTGATCAGTGCATGATCAGCCACGTGATCAGTGCATGATCAGTCACGTGATCAGTGCATGATCAGCCACGTGATCAGTGCATGGCAGTCACGTGATCAGCATGATATAGACGTGATCAGTGCATGATCAGTCACGTGATCAGTGCATGATAGCCACGTGATCAGTGCATGATCAGTCATGATCAGTGCATGATCAGCCACGTGATCAGTGCATGATCAGTCACGTGATCAGTGCATGATCAGCCACGTGATCAGTGCATGATCAGCCACGTGATCAGTGCATGATCAGACACGTGATCAGTGCATGATCAGCCACGTGATCAGTGCATGATATCCACGTGATCAGTGCATGATCATCACGTGATCAGTATGATCAGCCACGTGAACAGTGCATGCTCAGTCACGTGATCTGGGCCTGCTGAGCTGCGTGATTACTGTCTGCTCATCTGCTTGACAATTGCCAGCTGAGCTGCACGATTCCTGCCTGTCATCTGCTTGACAATTGCAGCTGTGCTGCGTAATTCCTGCCTGCTCAGCTGCTTGATTATTGCCAGCTGAGCAGCATGATTCCTCACACCTGAGTTCCATGATTATTGCCTGCTGACTGTTTGATTCGTGCCTACTCAGCTCTTTGTTTATTGCCTCCAGAGGCACATGATCAGTGTATGATAGCAAACATGATCAGCGCATGATCAGTCACATGATCAGCGCCATTAAGTCACGTGATCACTACATGATAGTCATGTGATCAGTCCATGCTCAGTCACGGTATCAGTGCATGATCAGCCACGTGATCAGTGCATGATCTGTCACATGATTAGTGTATGATCATCCACGTGATCAGTGCATGGGCAGTCATGTGATCAGTGCATGATATAGACGTGATCAGTGCATGATCAGTCACGTGATCAGTGCATGATAGCCACGTGATCAGTGCATGATCAGTCACCTGATGGGTGTATGATCATTCACGTGACCTGTACATGGTAGCTACATGATCATTGCATGATCAGCCACGTGAGTAGTGCATGATAGCCACGTGATCAGTGCATGATCAGTCACGTGATCAGTGCATGATCAGTCATGTGACCAGTGCATGGTAGTCACGTGATCAGTGCATGATCAGCCACGTGATCAGTGCATGATAGCCACGTGATCAGTGCATGATCAGACACGTGATCAGTGCATGATCAGTCACGTGATCAGTGCATGATCAGCCACGTGATCAGTGCATGATCAGCCACGTGATCAGTGCATGATCAGCCACGTGATCAGTGCATGATAGCCACGTGATCAGTGCATGATCAGTCACGTGATCAGTGCATGATCAGTCACGTGATCAGTGCATGATCAGCCACGTGATCAGTGCATGATCAGCCACGTGATCAGTGCATGATCAATTACGTGATCAGTGCATGATCAGTCACGTGATCAGTACATGATAGCTACGTGATCAGTGCATGATCAGCCACGTGATCAGTGCATGATAGCCACGTGATCAGTGCATGATAGCCACGTGATCAGTGCATGATCAGTCATGTGATAGTGCATGATCAGCCACGTGATCAGTGCATGATATCCACGTGATCAGTGCATGACAGCCACGTGATCAGTGCATGATAGCCACGTGATCAGTGCATGATCAGTCACGTGATCATGTGCATGATCAGCCACGTGATCAGTGCATGATCAGCCACGTGATCAGTGCATGATCAATTACGTGATCAGTGCATGATCAGTCACGTGACCAGTACATGGTAGCTACGTGATCGTGCATGATCAGCCACGTGATCAGTGCATGATAGCCACGTGATCAGTGCATGATCAGTCACGTGATCAGTGCATGATCAGTCACGTGAACAGTGCATGATCAGTCACGTGATCAGTGCATGATCAGTCACGTGACCAGTATATGGTCACGTGATCAGTGCATGATCAGCCACGTGATCAGTGCATGATAGCCACGTGATCAGTGCATGAGCACGTGATCAGTGCATGATCAGCCACGTGATCAGTGCATGAGTGCCACGTGATCAGTGCATGATCAGTCACGTGATCAGTGCATGATCAGCCACGTGATCAGTGCATGATCAGCCACGTGATCAGTGCATGATCAGCCACGTGATCAGTGCATGATCAGTCACGTGATCAGTGCATGATCAGCCACGTGATCAGTGCATGATGCCACGCATGATCAGTGCATGATAGTCACGTGATCAGTGCATGATCAGCCACGTGATCAGTGCATGATCAGCCACGTGATCAGTGCATGATCAGTCACGTGAGAGTATGATCAGCCACGTGATCAGTGCATGAGTGCCACGTGATCAGTGCATGATAGTCACGTGATCAGTGCATGATCAGCCACGTGATCAGTGCATGATCAGCCACGTGATCAGTGCATGATAGCCACGTGATCAGTGCATGATCAGTCACGTGATCAGTGCATGATCAGCCACGTGATCAGTGCATGATCAGTCACGTGATCAGTGTATGATCAGCCACGTGAACAGTGCATGCTCAGTCACGTGATCAGGGCCTGCTGAGCTGCGTGATTACTGTCTGCTCATCTGCTTGACAATTGCCAGCTGAGCTGCACGATTCCTGCCTGTCATCTGCTTGACAATTGCCAGCTGTGCTGCGTAATTCCTGCCTGCTCAGCTGCTTGATTATTGCCAGCTGAGCAGCATGATTCCTCACACCTGAGTTCCATGATTATTGCCTGCTGACTGTTTGATTCGTGCCTACTCAGCTCTTTGTTTATTGCCTCCAGAGGCACATGATCAGTGTATGATAGCAAACATGATCAGCGCATGATCAGTCACATGATCAGCGCCATTAAGTCACGTGATCACTACATGATAGTCATGTGATCAGTCCATGCTCAGTCACGGTATCAGTGCATGATCAGCCACGTGATCAGTGCATGATCTGTCACATGATTAGTGTATGATCATCCACGTGATCAGTGCATGGCAGTCATGTGATCAGTGCATGATATAGACGTGATCAGTGCATGATCAGTCACGTGATCAGTGCATGATAGCCACGTGATCAGTGCATGATCAGTCACCTGATGGGTGTATGATCATTCACGTGACCAGTACATGGTAGCTACATGATCATTGCATGATCAGCCACGTGAGTAGTGCATGATAGCCACGTGATCACTGCATGATCAGTCACGTGATCAGTGCATGATCAGTCATGTGACCAGTACATGGTAGCTGCGTGATCATGCATGATCAGCCACGTGATCAGTGCATGATAGCCACGTGATCAGTGCATGATCAGTCACGTGATCAGTGCATGATCAGTCACGTGATCAGTGCATGATCAGCCACGTGATCAGTGCATGATCAGGCACGTGATCAGTGCATGTCAGCCACGTGATCAGTGCATGATAGCCACGTGATCAGTGCATGATCAGTCACGTGATCAGTGCATGATCAGTCACGTGATCAGTGCATGATCAGCCACGTGATCAGTGCATGATCAGCCACATGATCAGTGCATGATCAGCCACGTGATCAGTGCATGATCAGTCACGTGATCAGTGCATGGTAGCACGTGATCATTGCATGATCAGCCACGTGATCAGTGCATGATAGCCACGTGATCAGTGCATGATCAATTACGTGATCAGTGCATGATCAGTCACGTGACCAGTACATGGTAGCACGTGATCGTTGCATGATCAGCCACGTGAGCAGTGCATGATAGCCACGTGATCAGTGCATGATCAGTCACGTGATCAGCATGATCAGTCACGTGAACAGTGCATGATCATTTACGTGATCAGTGCATGATCAGTCACGTGACAGTATATGGTTGCACGTGATCATTCCATGACGAGCACGTGAGCAGTGCATGATAGCCACGTGATGTGTGCATGAGTTACGTGAGCAGAGTATGATCAGCCACGTGATCAGTGCATGAGTGCCACGTGATCAGTGCATGATATGTCACGTGACAGGTGTGTGATCAGCCACGTGAACAGTGCATGTTCAGCCACGTGATCAGTGCATGATAGCCACGTGATCAGTGCATGATCAGTTACGTGAGCAGTGTATGATCAGCCACGTGATCAGTGCATGGTCAGACACGTGAACAGTGTATGATCAGCCACGTGATCAGTGCATGATATCCAAGTGATCAGTGCATGATCATCACGTGATCAGTGTATGATCAGCCACGTGAACAGTGCATGCTCAGTCACGTGATCTGGGCCTGCTGAGCTGCGTGATTACTGTCTGCTCATCTGCTTGACAATTGCCAGCTGAGCTGCACGATTCCTGCCTGTCATCTGCTTGACAATTGCCAGCTGTGCTGCGTAATTCCTGCCTGCTCAGCTGCTTGATTATTGCCAGCTGAGCAGCATGATTCCTCACAGCTGAGTTCCATGATTATTGCCTGCTGACTGTTTGATTCGTGCCTACTCAGCTCTTTGTTTATTGCCTCCAGAGGCACATGATCAGTGTATGATAGCAAACATGATCAGCGCATGATCAGTCACATGATCAGCGCCATTAAGTCACGTGATCACTACATGATAGTCATGTGATCAGTCCATGCTCAGTCACGGTATCAGTGCATGATCAGCCACGTGATCAGTGCATGATCTGTCACATGATTAGTGTATGATCATCCACGTGATCAGTGCATGGCAGTCATGTGATCAGTGCATGATATAGATGATCAGTGCATGATCAGCTCAGTGATCAGTGCATGATAGCCACGTGATCAGTGCATGATCAGTCACCTGATGGGTGTATGATCATTCACGTGACCTGTACATGGTAGCTACATGATCATTGCATGATCAGCCACGTGAGTAGTGCATGATAGCCACGTGATCACTGCATGATCAGTCACGTGATCAGTGCATGATCAGTCATGTGACCAGTACATGGTAGCTGCGTGATCATGCATGATCAGCCACGTGATCAGTGCATGATAGCCACGTGATCAGTGCATGATCAGCCACGTGATCAGTGCATGATCAGCCACGTGATCAGTGCATGATCAGTCACGTGATCATGTGTGATCAGCCACGTGATCAGTGCATGATGAGCCACGTGATCAGTGCATGATCAATTACGTGATCAGTGCATGATCAGTCACGTGACCAGTACATGGTTGCTACGTGATCGTTGCATGATCAGCCACGTGAGCAGTGCATGATAGCCACGTGATCAGTGCATGATCAGTCACGTGATCAGTGCATGATCAGTCACGTGATCAGTGCATGATCAGTCACGTGATCAGTGCATGATCAGTCACGTGATCAGTGCATGATCAGTCATGTGATCAGTGCATGATATAGACGTGATCAGTGCATGATCAGTCACGTGATCAGTGCATGATCAGCCACGTGATCAGTGCATGATCAGTCATGTGATACAGTGTGTGATCAGCCACGTGATCAGTGCATGATCAGTCACGTGATCAGTGCATGATCAGCCACGTGATCAGTGCATGTCAGTCACGTGATCAGTGCATGATCAGTCGCAGAACAGTGCATGATCAGCCACGTGATCAGTGCATGATATCCGTGATCAGTGCATGATCATCACGTGATCAGTGTATGATCAGCCACGTGAACAGTGCATGCTCAGTCACGTGATCTGGGCCTGCTGAGCTGCGTGATTACTGTCTGCTCATCTGCTTGACAATTGCCAGCTGAGCTGCACGATTCCTGCCTGTCATCTGCTTGACAATTGCCAGCTGTGCTGCGTAATTCCTGCCTGCTCAGCTGCTTGATTATTGCCAGCTGAGCAGCATGATTCCTCACAGCTGAGTTCCATGATTATTGCCTGCTGACTGTTTGATTCGTGCCTACTCAGCTCTTTGTTTATTGCCTCCAGAGGCACATGATCAGTGTATGATAGCAAACATGATCAGTGCATGATCAGTCACATGATCAGCGCCATTAAGTCACGTGATCACTACATGATAGTCATGTGATCAGTCCATGCTCAGTCACGGTATCAGTGCATGATCAGCCACGTGAGTGCATGATCTGTCACATGATTAGTGTATGATCATCCACGTGATCAGTGCATGGGCAGTCATGTGATCAGTGCATGATATAGACGATCAGTGCATGATCAGTCACGTGATCAGTGCATGATAGCCACGTGATCAGTGCATGATCAGTCACCTGATGGGTGTATGATCATTCACGTGACCAGTACATGGTAGCCACATGATCAGCATGATCAGCCACGTGATCAGTGCATGATCAGCCACGTGATCAGTGCATGATCAGCCACGTGATCAGTGCATGATCAGTCACGTGATCAGTGCATGGTCAGCCACGTGATCAGTGCATGATCAGCCACGTGAGCAGTGCATGATAGCCACGTGATCAGTGCATGATCAGTCACGTGATCAGTGCATGATCAGCCACGTGATCAGTGCATGATCTGCCACGTGATCAGTGCATGATCAGCACGTGATCAGTGCATCCAGCCACGTGATCAGTGCATGATAGCCACGTGATCAGTGCATGATCAGTCACGTGATCAGTGCATGATCAGTCACGTGATCAGTGCATGATCAGTCACGTGATCAGTGCATGATCAGCCACGTGATCAGTGCATGATCAGCCACGTGATCAGTGCATGATCAGTCACGTGATCAGTGCATGATAGCCACGTGATCAGTGCATGATCAGCCACGTGATCAGTGCATGATAGTCACGTGATCAGTGCATGATAGCCACGTGATCAGTGCATGATAGTCACGTGATCAGTGCATGATCAGCCACGTGATCAGTGCATGATATCCACGTGATCAGTGCATGATCAGCCACGTGATCAGTGCATGATCAGCCACGTGATCAGTGCATGATCAGTCACGTGATCAGTGCATGATCAGCCACGTGATCAGTGCATGATCAGCCACGTGATCAGTGCATGATCAATCACGTGATCAGTGCATGATCAGTCACGTGATCAGTGCATGATAGCTACGTGATCGTGCATGATCAGCCACGTGATCAGTGCATGATAGCCACGTGATCAGTGCATGATCAGTCACGTGATCAGTGCATGATCAGTCACGTGATCAGTGCATGATCAGCCACGTGATCAGTGCATGATCAGTCACGTGATCAGTGCATGGTTGCCACGTGATCATTGCATGATCAGCCACGTGATCAGTGCATGATAGCCACGATCAGTGCATGAGTCACGTGATCAGTGCATGATCAGCCACGTGATCAGTGCATGAGTGCCACGTGATCAGTGCATGATAGTCACGTGATCAGTGCATGATCAGCCACGTGATCAGTGCATGATCAGCCACGTGATCAGTGCATGATCAGCCACGTGATCAGTGCATGATCAGTCACGTGATCAGTGTATGATCAGCCACGTGATCAGTGCATGAGTGCCACGTGATCAGTGCATGATCAGTCACGTGATCAGTGTATGATCAGCCACGTGATCAGTGCATGATCAGCCACGTGATCAGTGCATGATCACACGTGATCAGTGCATGATCAGCCACGTGATCAGTGCATGATGCCACGTGATCAGTGCATGATAGTCACGTGATCAGTGTGTGATCAGCCACGTGATCAGTGCATGATCAGCCACGTGATCAGTGCATGATCAGCCACGTGATCAGTGCATGATCAGTCACGTGATCAGTGCGATCAGCCACGTGATCAGTGCATGATCAGTCACGTGATCAGTGTATGATCAGCCACGTGAACAGTGCATGCTCAGTCACGATCAGGCCTGCTGAGCTGCGTGATTACTGTCTGCTCATCTGCTTGACAATTGCCAGCTGAGCTGCACGATTCCTGCCTGTCATCTGCTTGACAATTGCCAGCTGTGCTGCGTAATTCCTGCCTGCTCAGCTGCTTGATTATTGCCAGCTGAGCAGCATGATTCCTCACAGCTGAGTTCCATGATTATTGCCTGCTGACTGTTTGATTCGTGCCTACTCAGCTCTTTGTTTATTGCCTCCAGAGGCACATGATCAGTGTATGATAGCAAACATGATCAGCAGTGATGATCAGTCACATGATCAGCGCCATTAAGTCACGTGATCACTACATGATAGTCATGTGATCAGTCCATGCTCAGTCACGGTATCAGTGCATGATCAGCCACGTGATCAGTGCATGATCTGTCACATGATTAGTGTATGATCATCCACATCAGTGCACGGGCAGTCATGTGATCAGTGCATGATATAGACGTGATCAGTGCATGATCAGTCTCGTGATCAGTGCATGATAGCCACGTGATCAGTGCATGATCAGTCACCTGATGGTGTATGATCATTCACGTGACCTGTACATGGTAGCTACATGATCATTGCATGATCAGCCACGTGAGTAGTGCATGATAGCCACGTGATCAGCATGATCAGTCACGTGATCAGTGCATGATCAGTCATGTGACCAGTACATGGTAGCTGCGTGATCATGCATGATCAGCCACGTGATCAGTGCATGATAGCCACGTGATCAGTGCATGATCAGTCACGTGATCAGTGCATGATCAGTCACGTGATCAGTGCATGATCAGCCACGTGATCAGTGCATGATCAGGCACGTGATCAGTGTATGTCAGCCACGTGATCAGTGCATGATAGCCACGTGATCAGTGCATGATCAGTCACGTGATCAGTGCATGATCAGTCATGTGATCAGTGCATGATCAGCCACGTGATCAGTGCATGATCAGCCACGTGATCAGTGCATGATCAACACGTGATCAGTGCATGATCAGTCACGTGATCAGTGCATGGTAGCTACGTGATCATTGCATGATCAGCCACGTGACAGTGCATGATAGCCACGTGATCAGTGCATGATCAGCCACGTGATCAGTGCATGATCAGTGTGATACAGTCATGATGCATGATCAGCCACGTGATCAGTGCATGATAGCCACGTGATCAGTGCATGATCAGCCACGTGAGCAGTGCATGATAGCCACGTGATCAGTGCATGATCAGTCACGTGATCAGTGCATGATCAGTCACGTGAAGTATAGTTGCTACGTGATCATTTACGTGATCAGTGCATGATAGCCACGTGATGTGTGATGAGTTACCATGACAGCCACGTGAGCAGTGCATGATAGCCACGTGATGTGCATGATAGTGTAGCAGTGTATGATCAGCCACGTGATCAGTGCATGAGCCACGTGATCAGTGCATGATAGTCACGTGACAGTGTGATCAGCCGTGAGCAGTGCATGATCAGCCACGTGATCAGTGCATGATAGCCACGTGATCAGTGCATGATCAGTCACGTGATCAGTGCATGATCAGCCACGTGATCAGTGCATGATCATCACGTGATCAGTGTATGATCAGCCACGTGAACAGTGCATGCTCAGTCACGTGATCAGGGCCTGCTGAGCTGCGTGATTACTGTCTGCTCATCTGCTTGACAATTGCCAGCTGAGCTGCACGATTCCTGCCTGTCATCTGCTTGACAATTGCCAGCTGTGCTGCGTAATTCCTGCCTGCTCAGCTGCTTGATTATTGCCAGCTGAGCAGCATGATTCCTCACAGCTGAGTTCCATGATTATTGCCTGCTGACTGTTTGATTCGTGCCTACTCAGCTCTTTGTTTATTGCCTCCAGAGGCACATGATCAGTGTATGATAGCAAACATGATCAGTGCATGATCAGTCACATGATCAGCGCCATTAAGTCACGTGATCACTACATGATAGTCATGTGATCAGTCCATGCTCAGTCACGGTATCAGTGCATGATCAGCCACGTGATCAGTGCATGATCTGTCACATGATTAGTGTATGATCATCCACGTGATCAGTGCATGGCAGTCATGTGATCAGTGCATGATATAGACGTGATCAGTGCATGATCAGTCACGTGATCAGTGCATGATAGCCACGTGATCAGTGCATGATCAGTCACCTGATGGGTGTATGATCATTCACGTGACCTACATGGTAGCTACATGATCATTGCATGATCAGCCACGTGAGTAGTGCATGATAGCCACGTGATCAGTGCATGATCAGTCACGTGATCAGTGCATGATCAGTCATGTGACCAGTACATGGTAGCTGCGTGATCATGCATGATCAGCCACGTGAGCAGTGCATGATAGCCACGTGATCAGTGCATGATCAGACACGATCAGTGCATGATCAGTCACGTGATCAGTGCATGATCAGCCACGTGATCAGTGCATGATCAGGCACGTGATCAGTGCATGTCAGCCACGTGATCAGTGCATGATAGCCACGTGATCAGTGCATGATCAGTCACGTGATCAGTGCATGATCAGTCACGTGATCAGTGCATGATCAGCCACGTGATCAGTGCATGATCAGCCACGTGATCAGTGCATGATCAATTACGTGATCAGTGCATGATCAGTCACGTGATCAGTGCATGATAGCCACGTGATCATTGCATGATCAGCCACGTGATCAGTGCATGATAGCCACGTGATCAGTGCATGATAGCCACGTGATCAGTGCATGATCAGTCATGTGATACGTGTGTGATCAGCCACGTGATCAGTGCATGATATCCACGTGATCAGTGCATGACAGCCACGTGATCAGTGCATGAGAGCCACGTGATCAGTGCATGATCAGTCACGTGATCATGTGATCAGCCACGTGATCAGTGCATGATGAGCCACGTGATCAGTGCATGATCACCACGTGATCAGTGCATGATCAGTCACGTGACCAGTACATGGTTACACGTGATCGTGCATGATCAGCCACGTGATCAGTGCATGATAGCCACGGTCAGTGCATGATCAGTCAATGATCAGTGCATGATCAGTCACGTGATCAGTGCATGATCATTTACGTGATTCATGATCAGTCACGTGATCAGTATATGATTGCTACGATCATTGCATGACAGCCACGTGATAGTGCATGATAGCCACGTGATCAGTGCATGAGTCACGTGATCAGTGCATGATCAGCCACGTGATCAGTGCGAGTGCCACGTGATCAGTGCATGATAGTCACGTGATCAGTGCATGATCAGCCACGTGATCAGTGCATGATCAGCCACGTGATCAGTGCATGATAGCCACGTGATCAGTGCATGATCAGTTACGTGATCAGTGTATGATCAGCCACGTGATCAGTGCATGATCAGCCACGTGATCAGTGCATGATCAGTCACGTGATCAGTGCATGATCAGCCACGTGATCAGTGCATGATCAGCCACGTGATCTGCATGATCAGTCACGTGATCAGTGCATGATCAGCCACGTGATCAGTGCATGAGTGCCACGATCAGTGCATGATCAGCCACGTGACAGGTGTGTGATCAGCCACGTGAACAGTGCATGATCAGCCACGTGATCAGTGCATGATAGCCACGTGATCAGTGCATGATCAGTTACGTGATCAGTGCATGATCAGCCACGTGATCAGTGCATGGTCAGACACGTGATCAGTGTATGATCAGCCACGTGATCAGTGCATGATATCCAAGTGATCAGTGCATGATCATCACGTGATCAGTGTATGATCAGCCACGTGAACAGTGCATGCTCAGTCACGTGATCAGGGCCTGCTGAGCTGCGTGATTACTGTCACTCATCTGCTTGACAATTGCCAGCTGAGCTGCACGATTCCTGCCTGTCATCTGCTTGACAATTGCCAGCTGTGCTGCGAATTCTGCCTGCTCAGCTGCTTGATTATTGCCAGCTGAGCAGCATGATTCCTCACACCTGAGTTCCATGATTATTGCCTGCTGACTGTTTGATTCGTGCCTACTCAGCTCTTTGTTTATTGCCTCCAGAGGCACATGATCAGTGTATGATAGCAAACATGATCAGCGCATGATCAGTCACATGATCAGCGCCATTAAGTCACGTGATCACTACATGATAGTCATGTGATCAGTCCATGCTCAGTCACGGTATCAGTGCATGATCAGCCACGTGATCAGTGCATGATCAGTCACAAGATCAGTGTATGATCATCCACGTGATCAGTGCATGGGCAGTCATGTGATCAGTGCATGATATAGACGTGATAGTGCATGATCAGTCTCGTGATCAGTGCATGATAGCCACGTGATCAGTGCATGATCAGTCACCTGATGGGTGCATGATCATTCACGTGACCTGTACATGTAGCTACATGATCATTGCATGATCAGCCACGTGAGTAGTTCATGATAGCCACGTGATCACTGCATGATCAGTCACGTGATCAGTGCATGATCAGTCATGTGACCAGTACATGGTAGCTGCGTGATCAGTGCATGATCAGCCACGTGAGCAGTGCATGATAGCCACGTGATCAGTGCATGATCAGTCACGAATCAGTGCATGATCAGTCACGTGATCAGTGCATGATCAGCCACGTGATCAGTGCATGATCAGGCACGTGATCAGTGTATGATCAGCCACGTGATCAGTGCATGATAGCCACGTGATCAGTGCATGATCAGTCACGTGATCAGTGCATGATCAGTCACGTGATCAGTGCATGATCAGCCACGTGATCAGTGCATGATCAGCCACGTGATCAGTGCATGATCAATTACGTGATCAGTGCATGATCAGTCACGTGACCAGTACATGGTAGCTACGTGATCATTGCCTGATCAGCCACGTGATCAGTGCATGATAGCCACGTGATCAGTGCATGATCAGCCACGTGATCAGTGCATGATCAGCCATGTGATACGTGCATGATCAGCCACGTGATCAGTGCATGATAGCCACGTGATCAGTGCATGACAGCCACGTGATCAGTGCATGAGAGCCACGTGATCAGTGCATGATCAGTCACGTGATACATGTGTGATCAGCCACGTGATCAGTGCATGATAGCCACGTGATCAGTGCAGGATCAACACGTGATCAGTGCATGATCAGTCACGTGACCAGTACATGGTTGCACGTGATCGTGCATGATCAGCCACGTGAGCAGTGCATGATAGCCACGTGATCAGTGCATGATCAGTCACGTGATCAGTGCATGATCAGTCACGTGATCAGTGCATGATCAGTCACGTGATCAGTGCATGATCAGCCACGTGATCAGTGCATGGCAGTCATGTGATCAGTGCATGATATAGACGTGATCAGTGCATGATCAGTCACGTGATCAGTGCATGATCAGCCACGTGATCAGTGCATGATCAGTCACGTGACAGGTGTGCGATCAGCCACGTGATCAGTGCATGATCAGCCACGTGATCAGTGCATGATCAGCCACGTGATCAGTGCATGATCAGTCACGTGACAGTGCGCATGATACACGTGAACAGTGCATGATCAGCCACGTGATCAGTGCATGATATCCAAGTGATCAGTGCATGATCATCACGTGATCAGTGTATGATCAGCCACGTGAACAGTGCATGCTCAGTCACGTGATCTGGGCCTGCTGAGCTGCGTGATTACTGTCTGCTCATCTGCTTGACAATTGCCAGCTGAGCTGCACGATTCCTGCCTGTCATCTGCTTGACAATTGCCAGCTGTGCTGCGATTCCTGCCTGCTCAGCTGCTTGATTATTGCCAGCTGAGCAGCATGATTCCTCACACCTGAGTTCCATGATTATTGCCTGCTGACTGTTTGATTCGTGCCTACTCAGCTCTTTGTTTATTGCCTCCAGAGGCACATGATCAGTGTATGATAGCAAACATGATCAGCGCATGATCAGTCACATGATCAGCGCCATTAAGTCACGTGATCACTACATGATAGTCATGTGATCAGTCCATGCTCAGTCACGGTATCAGTGCATGATCAGCCACGTGATCAGTGCATGATCTGTCACAAGATTAGTGTATGATCATCCACGTGATCAGTGCATGATCAGTCATGTGATCAGTGCATGATAGTAGACGTGAACAGTGCATGATCAGCCGTGATCAGTGCATGATAGCCACGTGATCAGTGCATGATCAGTCACCTGATGGGTGTATGATCATTCACGTGACCAGTACATGGTAGCTACATGATCATTGCATGATCAGCCACGTGAGTGTCATGATAGCCACGTGATCAGTGCATGATCAGTCACGTGATCAGTGCATGATCAGTCATGTGACCAGTGCATGGTAGCTGCGTGATCATGGCATGATCAGCCACGTGAGCAGTGCATGATAGCCACGTGATCAGTGCATGATAGTCACGTGATCAGTGCATGATCAGTCACGTGATCAGTGCATGATCAGCCACGTGATCAGTGCATGATCAGTCACGTGATCAGTGCATGTCAGCCAAGTGATCAGTGCATAGCCACGTGATCAGTGCATGATCAGTCACGTGATCAGTGCATGATCAGTTACGTGATCAGTGCATGATCAGCCACGTGATCAGTGCATGATCAGCCACGTGATCAGTGCATGATCAATTACGTGATCAGTGCATGATCAGTCACGTGACAGTACATGGTAGCTACGTGATCATTGCATGATCAGCCACGTGATCAGTGCATGATAGCCACGTGATCAGTGCATGATCAGCCACGTGATCAGTGCATGATCAGTCACGTGATGGTGCATGATCAGCCACGTGATCAGTGCATGATATCCACGTGATCAGTGCATGATCAGCCACGTGATCAGTGCATGAGAGCCACGATCAGTGCATGATCATCACGTGATACATGCATGATCAGCCACGTGATCAGTGCATGATCAGCCACGTGATCAGTGCATGATCACCACGGATCAGTGCATGATCAGTCACGTGACCAGTACATGGGCACGTGATCGCTGCATGATCAGCCACGTGAGCAGAGCATGATAGCCACGTGATCAGTGCATGATCAGTCACGTGATCAGTGCATGATCAGTCACGTGAACAGTGCATGATCAGTTACGTGATCAGTGCATGATCAGTCACGTGACCAGTATATGGTTGCTACGCGGATCATTGCATGATCAGCCACGTGAGCAGTGCATGATAGCCACGCGGATGTGTGCATGACATGCGTGAGCAGAGTATGATCAGCCACGTGATCAGTGCATGAGTGCCACGTGATCAGTGCATGATATGTCACGTGATCAGGTGTGTGATCAGCCACGTGAACAGTGCATGTTCAGCCACGTGATCAGTGCATGATAGCCACGTGATCAGTGCATGATCAGTTACGTGAGCAGTGCACGATCAGCCACGTGATCAGTGCATGAGTGCCACGTGATCAGTGCATGATATGACACGTGACAGGTGTGTGTGATCAGCCACGGGATCAGTGCATGTTCAGCCACGTGATCAGTGCATGATCAGTTACGTGAGCAGAGT